>NC_133102.1:19088895-19256735 GCF_022965805.1 Primulina eburnea
AGGCAATGGAGCAAGAGTTGCTGCCAAGGCCATTAAGGATGTTTACTTATTATTGAACAATAGTTTAAGTTAATTTTATGAGATGTTTTGTTTGTACCTAATTTTGTTAAAACATTGTTCCATTTCTATGCTGATAAAAATGGATATTCTGTTTATTTTGCAAAGTGTTTGCAACATTTACATGAATGATGTTTGATTGGTACTTGAGAACTTGAAAACGATCTCTATAACTTAAAATTAAAAGATATTCCGTTAAATGTCCTTCAAAGCAGCAGACACCATATGAGATATGGATGGATAAGCCTCCCAAATATTCTTATCTTAGAATATGGGGAGCCCTGCTTATGTGAAGCAGGTAGTGGGAGATAAATTGGATTGTTGATCCATTTTATGTTACTTTGTGGGATATCCAAGGAATTAAGTTGGATTTATTTCTATCATCCCCGAAGAAACAAAGGTGTTTGTTCTAGGAATGCAACCTTTTTGAAAAGGATTTTCTATTGGATAGAAAAAGGGAGATGATAGAACTCGAAGAGGTTCGAGAGAAACCGCAATTATAGAACCCACACCCGAAGAGAGCCAAGAGAGGAGATACAAACTCCTAGAAGATCCGAGAGAGTCTCGAGACCACATATGAGGTATGGTCTGCTTCTTGAAGGGGCCATGATGAGCCTAACATGGATGTGATCCAAGGACCTTCAAGGAAGCATTATCTGATGCCGATTCATCCAAGTGGCTTGAAGCAGTGGAATCTGAGGTGAATTCCATGCATTCAAACCAAGTGTAGGATCTTGTGGATCCACCTGAGGGAACTGTTCCCATGGGACTTGGGGCGGATGGGAAGGTATTGACCTTCAAGGCGCGATTGGTGGAAAAAGGATGTACTCAAAGACAAGGAGTTGACTTTGAGGAAACCTTTTCCCAGTCGCAATGTTCAAGTCCATAAGGATTTTGCTAGCCATAGCTGCATGGTATGACTATGAGATATGGCAGATGGATGTTAAGAAGTCTTTCTTATAGGGATTTAAGAAAGTGATTTACATGTTCAACCTGAAGGGTTTACATCTGTCGGAAGTGAGCATATGGTATGCAAACTTCAGAGATCTATTTATGGTCTAAAGAAGGCATCAAGGAGTTGGAACCTTAGATTCGATTGTACAATCAAAGAGTTTGATTTAATAAGAATCCTGAGGGACCCTGTGTGTATAAGAAGGTCGGTGGGAGTGTTGTGACATTCCTAGTGTTGTATGTTGATGACATTCTACTCATTGGGAATGATGTAGGGATGTTGCAACAACTAAGATTTGGTTAGCGAGTAAGTTCTCGATGCAGGACTTGGGTGAAGCATTTTTGTATTGGGATACAGATCTATAGAGATAGATCGAAAAGATTGTGATCTCACCCAGTCCACATACATTGATACCATCGTGAAGCGGTTCTGATGGATGAGTCCATGAAAGGACATCTATCAATGTGTCATGGCGTGTCCCTATCCAAGTCTGTCTCTTGAGACAGATGCAGAGATAGTGGCGATGACACGCATTCCGTATGCTTCGGCAATTGGTAGCATCATGTATGTGATGATATCTACACGTCTTGACGTGGCACTAATTGTAGTGAGTAGATATCAATCGAACCCTGGTCTTCCACATGGAAAGCTGTGGAAAGACATCCTCAAGTAGTTGAGAAGGACCAATAAATTGTTCTTGGTCTATGGGGGTAGAGAACTGAAATTGGAAGGGTATACCGACTCTAGCTTCCAAAGCGATATCGATAACTCGAAGTCAACCTCTAGTTTTGTATTCATGCTCAACGGTGCTGCTGTCTCTTGGAAGAGTTCCAAGAAGACAATAATACGGATTCCAGCACAGAGGCCGAATACATTGCTGCATCAGATGCAGCAAGAGAGCTGTTTGGATAAGGAATTTGTCCAAGAGTTGGACGTCATTCCTATGGAATTGCTCCTATCCCGGTGTTGTGTGACAACACGGGAGCTATAGCTCAAACAAAGGAGCCAAGGTCTCATCAGAAATCCAAACTCGTATTTGAGAAGTACCACATCCTCGGAGAGATTGTGGAATGAAGAGTAGTGTCTATTGACAAAGTCGGCTCCGCAGATTATTGTGTTTATCCACTAGCTAAGCCTTTACCTGGACCATTATTCGACAAGCATCGCGAATCAATGGGTTTTAAGCATATGGGTAGTTGGCTCTAGTGGCAAGTGGGAGATTGTTAGAGTAGGTGCCCGTCGAGCCAAGTGTTGGCCGAGTGTTCACAATGAAACTCTATGAATAAGCGAGTCTTTATTTTAATAATATTTGAAATTATTATTTTGGCAAATCTTTATCTGTATACCCATGCTAGCTGCATAGAAAAACCTTGAATATACAAATAGTAGAAAGAATATGAGAGCTCATATGATGAGTATCATGAAACTCATATTGTATACTGTATATTCTAAACGGTTCCTAGTCAGTCAGCCGCCACTAGAAGGATATAGGCGCTGAGTTAGAGACTAGTATCTGCGATGTGAGTACCATGTTTCATTGGTAGGGGACATTGTGATGCTCGAACATGCAGATAGGTGCTCCTGGTAGAGTGCACTGAACAACCCTCCATAAAAGGACTTTCCAAGTGGTTCTACTTATCGAGTGGAAAAGTCTGGTTTATGGTTGTACAGAATTAGTCCTTATGACCCGAGACAACATTGAGACTCTATGTGCTAGAATTACACTTTGACTTGTTTACCGACTCTCATGGGGTCATCAGGTGGCAAAGGTTTGGGTGTTCTGTCGAAACACATAGGAGTCGATGCAATGTAGTCGGGGATTCACCGCTTACCTTCGGGTATGGATATCCTATGTGTATCATGTGTATGTAGGTTGAAATCTCTGGCCAGAGTATGGTTTGTAATTATGAAAGGGGTTATAGATTACACCATTGATGCAACTACGACATGACACATAGTATCGATTCATGACACTCTCGATAAACCAATGGTTGTCGAATCGATCGGGATATATGAGTTGAAGGGACCGTACTGTACGCTAACCATAATTGAATGGTTCTTGCAGGCACTATCATGTGATACCTAGGGAATCACGTAAGCGATGCTGCTAGGCGTTTAACGTGATTGGTTGGTACTATCAGACTTGAGTTCTGACGTTCTTACTATCAGAGTTGATAAGTAAGAATGGAGCAATTGGGGTAGCTCGAATAAGGACATGTTTAGTCCGAATCACATGGAGATGTGAACCCACGGCTAGTTGTATCAAGAACCATTGAGGGCCACACAAGTACTAGCTTTGTAAATCCCGATGAGAAGATAAAAATAGTTCAATGTGTTGAAGGCTTATAAAGGAGTTTATAAGCGTAAGAGGAAAATTAGAAGTATGACTTCTATAAAGGAGAAAATAGTTCAATGTGTTGAACGGCTTATAAATGTGTTTATAAGCGCAAAGAAAAATAGAAGTATGACTTCTATGAGAGAAATGTAAATTTTGATTTATGGAAGTGTTCCTAAATTAAAATTGGCCAAGAGAATAATGTATTTGAAAATGTGATTTTCATAAACATTATAATGGACTAAATTAATTAATTAAGTGTTGAATTAATCAAACTAGTGGGCTGTAGAGCCCAAATGATTAAATTAATTCAAGTGTTGGATTAATTAAATAATATTGAGTCTTGTAGAGCTCAATTAAAATAATTATTTAACTAGTGGGACTTGGGTAAATTCAAGTAATGTTTAATTAGTCTCAAATATGTTTGAGATAATTAAATTTAGTCCAAAGTTTTTAATTTGATTAAAAACTATATTGTATGCATGCAGGGAGGTGAAGGGTTGGAGATTACTTTTGAATAAAATAATGGCATGGCATGCTACTTTTCACTTTGCTTTTGCAACACCAAGACATGAATTAAAATTATTCTCCTCCTCCTCCAAGCAATATGGCCGAAACCTCAAGATTTTCTCTCCTCCATTTTTCTCTCTTTTGTTCTTCAATTGTTGGAGATCAAAAACACTTCTTCTTGATAAATCCTCATATTTTTCTAGTGCAAAATATGAGGATCTACCTAGTTGGTGGTGGGCTTAATAGTTGAGCAAGAGTGCTCATTGAAAGCTTGAAGATAGTTTCTACCTTTCAAGAGCTTGTTGTTTGACAACAAAGTTGGAGCCATAATCAATCTCTTGAGATTGATAGGTATATTCTTTAAAACACACTATGTATGTCATTTTGTGTGTTTTTGTATTTGTTGCACAAAGAAATGGGGTGGCCGAATTTTTGATACAAAAATTTGTTTTTTAAACTTTCGTTGCGCTTCCGGTCACCGTAACCGGTCGCTTTCACTATGAGGTATGGTCTGCTTCTTGAAGAGACCATGATGAGCCTAACCATGGATGTGATCCAAGGACCTTCAAGGAAGCGTATTTGATGCGATTCATCCAAGTGGCTTGAAGCAATGGAATCTGAGATGAATTCCATGCATTCGAACACAAGTGTAGGATCTTGTGGATCCACCTGAGGGAACTGTTCCCATAGGGACTTGGGGCGGATGGGAAGGTATTGACCTTCAAGGCGCGATTGGTGGCAAAAGGATGTACTCAAAGACAAGGAGTTGACTTTGAGGAAGCCTTTCCCAGTCACAATGTTCAAGTCCATAAGGATTTTGCTAGCCATAGCTGCATGGTATGACTGTGAGATATGGCAGATGGATGACAAGACAAACTTTCTTAATGGGGATTTTAAGAAAGTTATTTACATGTCTTAACCTGAAGGGTTTACATCTATCGGAAGTGAGCATATGGTATGCAAACTTCAGAGATCTATTTATGGTCTAAAGAAGGCATCAAGGAGTTGGAACCTTAGATTCGATAGTACAATCAAAGAGTTTGATTTATAGAAATCCTGAGGGACCCTGTGGTTATAGAAGGTCAGTGGGAGTGTTGAGACATTCCTGGTGTGTATGTTGATGACATTCTACTCATTGGGAATGATGTAGGAATGTTGCAATCAACTAAGATATTGTTAGCGAGTAAGTTCTCGATGCAGGACTTGGGTGAAGCATCTTTTGTATTGGGAATACAGATCTATAGAGATAGATCGAGAAGATTGCTTAGTCTCACCCAGTCCACATACATTGATACCATCGTGAAAGCCGTTCTCGATGGATGAGTCCAAGGGAGGACACCTACCAATGTGTCATGGGGTGTCCCTATCCAAGTCTGTCTTCAAGACTGATGCAGAGATAGTGGCGATGACACGCATTCCGTATGTTCGGAAATTGGTAGCATCATGTATGGGATGATATCTACACGTCTTGGCGTGGCTTTCGCACTAAGTGTAGTGAGTAGATATCAATCGAAACCTGGTCTTTCCACGGAAAGCTGGAAGGTGTGAAAGACATCCTCAAGTAGTTGAGAAGGACCAATAAATTGTTCTTGGTCTATGGGGTGGAGAACTAAAATTGGAAGGCTATACCGACTCTAGCTTCCAAAGCGATATCGATGACTCGAAGTCAACCTCTGGTTTTGTATTCATGCTCTATGGTGCTGCTGTCTCTTGGAAGAGTTCCAAGCGAGACAATATCACGGATTCCAGCACAGAGGCCGAATACATTGCTGCATCAGATGCAGCAAGGGAGGGTGTTTGGATAGGAATTTCGTCCAAGAGTTGGGCGTCATTCCTATGGAGTTGCCTGTCCCGGTGTTGTGTGACAACACGGGAGCTTTAGCTCAACAAAGGAGCCAAGGTCTCATCAGAAATCCAAACTAGTATTGAAAAGTACCACATCCTCGGAGAGATTGTGAAAAGAAGAGTAGTGTCTATTGACAAAGTCGGCTCCGCAGATTATGTTGTTGATCCACTAGCTAAGCCTTTACCTGGACCATTATTCGACAAGCATCGCGAATCAATGGGTTTTATGCATATGGGTAGTTGGCTCTAGTGCAAGTGGGGATTGTTAGAGTAGGTGCCCGTCGAGCCAAGTGTTGGCGAGTGTTCACAAATGAAACTCTATGTATAAGCAGTCTTTATTTTAATAAATTTGAAATTATTTATTTGGCAAATCTTTATCTGTATACCCATGCTAGCTGCATAGATAAAGCCCTTGAATATACAAATAGTAGAAAGAATATGAGATGCTCATATGATGAGTATCATAGAACTCATATTTGATACTGTATATTCTAAACGGTTCCTAGTCGATTCAGCCGCCACTAAGAAGGATATAGGCCGCTCGAGTTAGAGACTAGTATCTGCGATGTGAGTACCATGTTTCATTGGTAGGGGACATTGTGATGTCCGAACATGCAGATAGGTGCTCCTTGTAGAGTGCACTGAACAACCCTCCATAAAAGGACTTTCCAAGTGGTTCTCACTTATCGAGTGGAAAAGTCCTGGTTTATGGTTGTACAGAATTAGTCCTTATGACCCGGGACAACATTGGACTCTATGTGCTAGCGTTTCACTTTGACTTGTTTACCGACTCTTATGGGGTCATTAGGTGGCAAGTTGGGTGTTACGGCGAAACATATAGGAGTCATGCATTGTAGGGGGATTCACCGCTTACCTACGGGTATGGTATCCTATGTGTTTTCATGTATTGTGGTTGAAACTCTGATCAGAGTATGGTGGTAATTATGAAAGGGTTTCATAGTACACCATCGATGCAACTACGACGACACATAGTATCGATTTATTGACAACTCTCGATAAACCAATGGTTGTCGAATCGATCGGGATATGATGTGAAGGGACCGTACTGACGTCTACCATAATTGAATGGTTCTTGCAGGCACTATCATTTGATACCTAGGGATATCAGAAGCGATGCTGCTAGGCGTTAACATGATTGGTTGTCGGTATACGACTGAGTTCTGACGTCTTTATCAAGGTGTTGATAAGTAAGAATGGGGGCAATTGGGGATGCTCGCATAAGGACATGTTTAGTCCGAATCAAGGACGATGTAACCCACGGCTAGTCGTATCAATGAACCATTGAGGGCCACCACAAGTGCTAGCTTCTAGATCCCGTTGAGAAGTAAAAATAGTTCAATGTGTTGTGACGCGTCTTTCTAACGCGTTAGGCGTTGTCCCAAAAAGTTGCATGCCATGCCTTGAAACTCAAAAAGTAGTCTCCCAACCTTTCACCTCCCATGCATGCATATTATATGGTTTTTAATCAAATTAAAAACCATGGACTAAATTTAATTATCTCAAACACATTTGAGACTAATTAAACATTACTTGAATTTACTCAAGTCCCACTAGTTAAATAATTATTTTAATTGAGCTCTTCAAGACTCAATATTATTTAATTAATTCAACACTTGGATTAATTTAATTATTTGGACTCTACTAGGTCCACTAGTGTTTAATTAATTCAACACTTGGATTAATTTAATTTAGTCCATAATAATGTTTATGAAAATCATTTTCAATTACATTATTCACTTGGCCAATTTTAATTTAGGAACACTTTCTTAAATTAAAATTTACATTTCTCTCATAGAAGTCATACTTCTATTTTTCTTTACACTTATAAACTCATTTATAAGTCGTTCAACGCATTGAACTATTTTCTCCTTTATAGAAGTCATACTTCTAATTTTCCCTACGCTTATAAACTCCTTTATAAGCCGTTCAACACATTGAACTATTTTTACTTCTCAACGGGATCTAGAAAGCTAGCACTTGTGTGGCCCTCAATGGTTCATTGATACGACTAGCCGTGGGTTCACATCTCCATGTGATTCGGACTAAACATGTCCTTATGCGAGCATACCCCAATTGCCCCATTCTTACTTATCAACACCTTGATAACAAGAACGTCAGAACTCAAGTCTGATAGTACCCAACCAATCATGTTAAACGCCTAGCAGCATCGCTTACATGATTCCCTAGGTATCAAATGATAGTGCCTGCAAGAACCATTCAATTATGGTTAGCGTACAGTACGGTCCCTTCAACTCATATATCCCGATCGATTCGACAACCATTGGTTTATCGAGATTTGTCAATGAATCGATACTATGTGTCATGTCGTAGTTGCATCGATGGTGTAATCTATGAAACCCCTTTCATAATTACCACCATACTCTGATCAGAGATTTCAACCCACATATACATGAAAAACACATAGGATATCCATACCCGTAGGTAAGCGGTGAATCCCCGACTACAATGCATCGACTCCTATATGTTTCGCCGTAACACCCAACCTTGCCACCTAATGACCCCATAAGAGTCGGTAAACAAGTCAAAGTGAAACGCTAGCACATAGAGTCTCAATGTTGTCCCGGGTCATAAGGACTAATTCTGTACAACCATAAACCAGGACTTTTCCACTCGATAAGTGAGAACCACTTGGAAAGTCCTTTTATGGAGGGTTGTTCAGTGCACTCTACAAGGAGCACCTATCTGCATGTTCGGACATCACAATGTCCCCTACCAATGAAACATGGTACTCACATCGCAGATACTAGTCTCTAACTCGAGCGGCCTATATCCTTCTTAGTGGCGGCTGAATCGACTAGGAACCGTTTAGAATATACAGTATTACAAATATGAGTTTCATGATACTCATCATATGAGCATCTCATATTCTTTCTACTATTTGTATATTCAAGGGCTTTATCTATGCAGCTAGCATGGGTATACAGATAAAGATTTGCCAAAATAATAATTTCAAATATTATTAAAATAAAGACTGCTTATACATAGAGTTTCATTGTGAACACTCGGCCAACACTTGGCTCGACGGGCACCTACTCTAACAATCTCCCACTTGCACTAGAGCCAACTACCCATATGCATAAAACCCATTGATTCGCGATGCTTGTCGAATAATGGTCCAGGTAAAGGCTTAGCTAGTGGATCAACAACATAATCTGCGGAGCCGACTTTGTCAATAGAAACTACTCTTCTTTTCACAATCTCTCCGAGGATGTGGTACTTTCTCAATACTAGTTTGGATTTCTGATGAGACCTTGGCTCCTTTGCTTGAGCTAAAGCTCCCGTGTTGTCACACAACACCGGGACAGGAGCAACTCCATTAGGAATGACGCCCAACTCTTGGACGAAATTCCTTATCCAAACACCCTCCCTTGCTGCATCTGATGCAGCAATGTATTCGGCCTCTGTGCTAGAATCCGTGATATTGTCTCGCTTGGAACTCAAACGGATGGACAAACTGAAGTTGTAAATAGAATTTTGGGAACACTTTTGCGTGCTATTCTTAAAAGAACTTGGACTGACATTTATATGCAATTTATTTTGGGGTTGCATAGGACTAAAAGGGGAGGGATTCTATTTTTGGATTACTTTATGGGCTAAACTTTGCTCAATATTGTTGTAATCTACTACTTGTCATCCCAAAACGGATGGACAAACTGAAGTTGTAAATAGAACTTTGAGAACACTTTTGCGTGCTATTCTTAAAAAGAACTTGGATTGACATTTCTATGGACTTTATTTTGTGGTTGCCTAGGACTAAGAAGGGGAGGGATTATATTTTTGGATTACTTTATGGGTCCAGGTAAATATATCTACCTCCCGCCAGAAGCTTTTTTAAGAATAGCACGCAAAAGACGTTCTCAAAGTTTATTTTTGGATTACTTTATGGGCTAAACTTTGCTCCATATTGTTGTAATCTACTACTTGTCATCCTCAAACGGATGGACAAACTGAAGTTGTCAATAGAACTTTGGGAACACTTTTGCGTGCTATTCTTAAAAAGAACTTGGATTGACATTTCTATGGACTTTATTTTGGGGTTGCCTAGGACTAAGAAGGGGAGGGATTCTATTTTTGGATTACTTTATGGGCTAAACTTTGCTCAATATTGTTGTAATCTACTACTTGTCATCCTCAAACAGATGGACAAACTGAAGTTGTCAATAGAACTTTGGGAACACTTTTTGCGTGCTATTCTTAAAAAGAACTTGGATTGACATTTCTATGGACTTTATTTTGGAGTTGCCTAGGACTAAGAAGGTGATGGATTCTATTTATGGATTACTTTATGGGCTAAACTTTGCACAATAAAGTTGTAATCTACCACTTGTTATCCTCAAACGGATGGACAAACTGAAGTTGTAAATAGAACTTTGGGAACACTTTTGCGTGCTATTCTTAAAAGCACTTGGACTGACATTTCTATGCCCTTTATTTTGGGGTTGCCTAGGACTAAGAAGTGGAGGGATTCTATTTTTGGATTACTTTATGGGCTAAACTTTGCTCAATATTGTTGTAATCTACTACTTGTCATCCTAAACGGATGGACAAACTGAAGTTGTAAATAGAACTTTGAGAACACTTTTGCGTGCTATTCTTAAAAAGAACTTGGATTGACATTTCTATGGACTTTATTTTGGGGTTGCCTAGGACTTAGAAGGGGAGGGATTATATTTTTGGATTATTTTATGGGTCCAGGTAAAAATATCTACCTCTCGCCAGAAGCTTTTTTAAGAATAGCACGCAAAAGACGTTCTCAAAGTTTATTTTTGGATTACTTTATGGGCTAAACTTTGCTCCATATTGTTGTAATCTACTACTTGTCATCCTCAAACGGATGGACAAACTGAAGTTGTCAATAGAACTTTGGGAACACTTTTGCGTGCTATTCTTAAAAAGAACTTGGATTGACATTTCTATGGACTTTATTTTGGGGTTGCCTAGGACTAAGAAGGGGAGGGATTCTATTTTTGGATTACTTTATGGGCTAAACTTTGCTCAATATTGTTGTAATCTACTACTTGTCATCCTCAAACAGATGGACAAACTGAAGTTGTCAATAGAACTTTGGGAACACTTTTTGCGTGCTATTCTTAAAAAGAACTTGGATTGACATTTCTATGGACTTTATTTTGGAGTTGCCTAGGACTAAGAAGGTGATGGATTCTATTTATGGATTACTTTATGGGCTAAACTTTGCACAATAAAGTTGTAATCTACCACTTGTTATCCTCAAACGGATGGACAAACTGAAGTTGTAAATAGAACTTTGGGAACACTTTTGCGTGCTATTCTTAAAAGCACTTGGACTGACATTTCTATGCCCTTTATTTTGGGGTTGCCTAGGACTAAGAAGTGGAGGGATTCTATTTTTGGATTACTTTATGGGCTAAACTTTGCTCAATATTGTTGTAATCTACTACTTGTCATCCTAAACGGATGGACAAACTGAAGTTGTAAATAGAACTTTGAGAACACTTTTGCGTGCTATTCTTAAAAAGAACTTGGATTGACATTTCTATGGACTTTATTTTGGGGTTGCCTAGGACTTAGAAGGGGAGGGATTATATTTTTGGATTATTTTATGGGTCCAGGTAAAAATATCTACCTCTCGCCAGAAGCTTTTTTAAGAATAGCACGCAAAAGACGTTCTCAAAGTTTATTTTTGGATTACTTTATGGGCTAAACTTTGCTCCATATTGTTGTAATCTACTACTTGTCATCCTCAAACGGATGGACAAACTGAAGTTGTAAATAGAACTTTGAGAACACTTTTGCGTGATATTCTTAAAAAGAACTTGGATTGACATTTCTATGGACTTTATTTTGTGGTTGCATAGGACTAAGAAGGGGAGGGATTATATTTTTGGATTACTTTATGGGTCCAGGTAAACATATCTACCTCCCGCCAGAAGCTTTTTTAAGAATAGCACGCAAAAGACGTTCTCAAAGTTTATTTTTGGATTACTTTATGGGCTAAACTTTGCTCTATATTGTTGTAATCTACTACTTGTCATCCTCAAACGGATGGACAAACTGAAGTTGTCAATAGAACTTTGGGAACACTTTTGCGTGCTATTCTTAAAAAGAACTTGGATTGAAATTTCTGTGGACTTTATTTTGGGGTTGCCTAGGACTAAGAAGGGGAGGGATTGTATTTTTGGATTACTTTATGGGCTAAACTTTGCTCAATATTGTTGTAATCTACTACTTGTCATCCTCAAACAGATGGTGAAACTGAAGTTGTCAATATAACTTTGGGAACACTTTTGCGTGCTATTTGTAATAGCCGAGCCCGGTGTACGGTACGATTTAAGCTTTACTTGTTATTTGGGTTATGTGATTAGATGTTTAGAGTTGTGTTTTGGGCCATAGTATTATTGGTTATTATTGTTTTGAGGTATTAGTTGGTGTTGATTGTTCGTTTCAGCGTTTCGGATCGATTTTTAGTGGCTTTATTACTGTTCATTGCCGTAGCAAGAGTGCACCCGCGCTCTTAGAGGAGTGCCCCCGCGGTGTACTATTCATCATTTTGGATTTGGAGGGCCGTGGCATGACCGCACCCGCGGCAGTGCAAGGACGCACCCGCGGTGTGCACCGCACCCGCGGTAATTGTAGCACCGCACCCGCGGTGTTCGTGCATGGGATTCATTTTGGTTGGCCGTGAGCTTAGCGCACCCGCGGTGCTTGTGTGACCGCACCCGTGGTGTAAGTATGGGCGAGTTTTTAAGTCACTTTTTGGGAGTTGTTGGCCATACCTTACCTTATGTAAAGTTTATCTGTGAAACCGTCTCACGAACTTTTTGGGAGTTCTCCGTGGTATAAGGAAGCTTAGGTAAGTTTTTTGTGCGATTCTTTTGAGGTTTCGAGTTAAGAGTTGTTTTGGACTTGATGTTTTGTTGGTTTAATGGATTATTTGACTTGTACTTGTGGATATAGAGTTGATATTGGTGTTATTTATGGATTATTGTTGTAGGTGGTGTACCAAGAGTTAGTTTGGAGGTGTTCTATTGGTTTGTAAGTGGAATTTCATCCTTTTTGCTCACATGATATTATATGTATTGTGTTTTAAAGGTTTCAAAGTGTTATTCCCTTCCATTGATCTATTGTTATGTATTGATCCCATTGATTATCTATTGGAGGCATTGATGTCTCACTATTGTTAAAAGGGAATACAAGAGATAATATGAGATTGCGAAACGACGGCTTTAAATGCTATTGAGAATTCAAATGTTTTTATTGGATTGATTGAATCATAGTCAGAGCATTGCATGCAATTAGATGATCATCGACCATAGGCTTTTATCCCCTCACAGTTATCGATTTATATCGATGGGATATTGGCAACCACAGTCATAGATACTATTGATATCAATCCAACCATAGAAAAGAGAATACCATCGTATTGCTATATATTGCTATGCTATTGCTACAGTTATTGCTACAGTATTCATGTTTCAGAGTTGATGGTATTTATGATTTCAAAGCCATGTTTTACAGAGTATACTATGTATCATTGCTATGTAGAGTTCCACTTGCTGAGTTTTTATACTCATTTCAGTTATTTTCATGTGATGCAGATAAGAGTGACCGACCAGGGCAGTGATCGTGGATGGGGGTCATATGCATACACCGTTGGAAGGAAGACTATTTTGTATCATTTTGTCACATGATCACACTAATGATATTTTGTATTTTGTTATGTCATTGGAATGATCATGTTGTTATTTTGTAACCATTTTTATGAAATGTAATTTGAAACTCCTTCCATATTTTAAAGGAAATTTTACTTCCGTTGTATTATTTAATGTTACGGGTCAGGGTGTCACATTTAGTGGTATCAGAGCGGTGTTCTTCGGACCAATGCATATGACTTCGTCTACTTTCAACTGTCCGGGTATGTTTTCTTGCATCTATCCATTGTTATATATATTGATTGGTGTCTTGTGAGCAATTGTAGAGTATGCCTCCTAAGCGTAAGGCGGCAGAGGGTGAGGATAGTTCTTCCTCGAGAGTTGTCGACGAGTTCGGCAAGTTGCTTAAGGAGCAAGCCAAAGTTCATAGCGATCAGATTCAGCAGTTGCTCCGATTGCAAGGAGCAGGACAGGGTAGAGGCCAAGTTAGAGGTCAGGTTGCTCAGGCAGTTGGCACTGATGCCGTCTTTTCTGCTTTCAAGAGAATGGATCCACCGGAATTCGCAGGTAGCACCGATCCTCTAGTTGCTGTCGAGTGGGTCAAGGCGCTTGAAGCTATCTTCGATTATCTCCAGTATGAGGACAAAGACAGAATCAGCTGTGCAGTGTTCATGTTGGTTAAAGCTGCACGTATCTGGTAGAATGCCACGAAAGTTGGAGTTGATGTTGCGACACTGAAGTGGTCAGAGTTCACGGACTTGTTCTATGACAAGTATTTCCCCGATGCACTTCGAGCGAGGAAGGTTACGGAGTTCTTGGAGCTTCGTCAGGGGAGCATGGATGTTAGTCAGTATATTCTGAAGTTTGAAGAGGGTCGCCTATTTGCTCCATATGTTGCATCCAATGATAAAGATAAAGGCGCTCATTTCATTCGAGGCCTTAGAGCTGAGATTCGTCGTGATATCAATATGTCCAAGGCTGTTACTTTCAAGGAGATTGTGTCCAAAGCATTGTTGGCCGAGCAGGATGAGAAGGACATCGCCAGGGAGAGGCAGGAGAGACATCAAGCTGTTGCTCAGAGAGGCCAGGGTTCTAATCAGAGGGGCAAGGATCGTTTCAAGGGCAAGGGCAAGATGGAGCCGAGTCCTAGACCACCGCCAGTTCCATTTGATCCCGAGAAGCCACTGTGTCCAAAGTGTGGCAAGCATCATCGAGGAGAGTGCAGATTGGTCACTCATACTTGTTTTCGTTGTGGCACGGCAGGCCACGTTGCCAGAGATTGTCCGCGAGGAGCTAGCCAAGGGAAGGTGCAGGGTCGTATCTTTACGATGTCGAAGGAAGGTATTAATCATGATTCTTCATTGATCTCTAGTACTATTTTGATTTCAGGCAGAGTAGCTACGACTTTGGTAGATACTGGTGCTACTCATTCTTTTATGTCTGATTTGTTTTTGAGATCGTTGGGTGTAGTTCCTTCTGTTCTTCCCCTTCAGCTTAGTGTTATTTTGCCTTCGGGGGACGTGTTGTGCCCGACATCGATTGTGTTTGCGTGCCCTGTTCGTATTGAGGAGCGAGTTGTCTTCGCCGATTTGATTGTTATTCCTATGGTTGCTTTCGATGTTATTCTTGGCATGGATTGGCTTTCGACTTACCGTGCAGTTATCGATTGTGTTGCTAAGACAGTAGCTTTTGCAGATGATGGCCAGGGAGGAGTTCTCGCCAGCTCAGGTACTTCGCTGGTCCTTCCTTTTATTTCTTGTATTGAGGCTGAGAGGTTGATGTGTAGAGGTTGTGATGGATTTCTTGCTTCTATTGTGGATGTTGATAGACTGATTAAGTTGAATGTAGATGATATCGATGTTGTGAGGGAGTTTGCTGATGTGTTTGAGGATGATGTTCCGGGTTTGCCGCCGGACAGAGATGTTGAGTTCGTTATCGATCTAGCTCCTGGTACGGTTCCTATCTCTAAGGCTCCGTACCGGATGGCTCCTACTGAGATGAAGGAGTTGAAGGCGCAGTTGCAGGATCTTCTAGATAAGGGTTTCATTCGTCCGAGTTCTTCGCCTTGGGGAGCTCCGGTTCTTTTTGTTAAGAAGAAGGATGGATCTTTGCGGCTGTGTATCGACTACAGGGAGCTCAACAAAGTGACTGTCAAGAACAAGTATCCGTTGCCACGGATAGATGATTTGTTTGATCAGCTCCATGGTGCCACTGTGTTCTCAAAGATTGATCTTCGGTCTGGCTACTATCAGTTGAAGGTTAGGGAGTTTGATGTCCCTAAGACGGCTTTCAGGACCAGGTATGGTCATTTTGAGTTTCTTGTGATGTCTTTTGGTTTGACCAATGCCCCTTCAGTCTTCATGGATCTGATGAACCGAGTGTTCAAGCCATTCTTGGATAGCTTTGTCACTGTTTTCATCGACGATATTCTTATCTATTCCAAGACCAGAGAGCTTCATGCAGAGCATCTCAGAGTTGTTCTTCAGTTGTTGAGAGAGAGGAGACTGTTTGCCAAGTTGAAGAAGTGTGAGTTTTGGCTGGAGCAGATTTCTTTTCTGGGCCATGTCGTTTCGAGAGATGGCATTGCTGTTGATCCATTGAAGATAGAGGCGATTCAGAATTGGCCTATTCCTACTACTGTCTCTGAGGTACGCAGTTTCCTTGGTTTGGCGGGTTACTATCGTCGTTTCATTTCAGATTTTTCCAAGATTGCCCTGCCATTGTCCAATCTGACGAGGAAGACTGTGAAGTTCGAGTGGTCTATCGATTGCCAGAGTGCATTTCAAGAGTTGAAGGACAGGTTGACGACAGCTCCTGTTCTTTCTTTGCCTAGTGGTTCTGAGGATTTTGTGGTCTATACCGATGCGTCGAAGAGAGGCTTTGGTGCAGTGCTGATGCAGCGAGGTACGGTTATTGCCTATGCGTCTCGCCAGTTGAAGGATTATGAGAAGAATTATCCGACGCACGATTTGGAGCTTGCAGCTGTGGTTTTCGCCCTGAAAATTTGGAGACATTATTTGTATGGCGAAAAGTGTGAGATCTTCACAGACCACAAGAGTTTGAAGTATCTGTTCTCTCAGAAAGAGCTCAACATGCGACAGCGGAGGTGGTTAGAGCTGGTTAAGGATTATGATGTGACTATCAGTTACCACACAGGGAAAGCGAATGTTGTGGCTGATGCTTTGAGCCGCAAGTCGAGTGCTTCATTGAGTTCTTTGATTCAGAGGCCATTGTTGATGGATTTGCAGAGAGAGGAGATTGATCTGGTGATTCCAGGTACCATTGCTCGCTTTTCAGCGTTGGTCATTCGATCTAATTTGACGGACAGGATCCGTAGAGAGCAGGCGACTGATGTGCAGTTGCTAGAGTTGAGAGTTAGAGCTGAGGAGAGGGGTAATTCAGATTTTGGTTCGAATGGTGATGGATTAGTAACTTTCAGAGGCCGTATTTGTGTTCCTATTGGCGACGATATTCGTAGAGACGTCTTGACAGAGGCTCATACCGCACCTTATTCGATTCATCCAGGCTGTACGAAGATGTATCAGGATCTTCGTCGACTCTACTGGTGGCCAGGTATGAAGAAAGATGTTGCTTTGTTCATTTCTCAGTGCCTTACTTGTCAGCAGGTGAAGATTGAGCATCAGAGGCCTGCTGGGACATTGCTATCTTTGTCGATTCCTCAGTGGAAGTGGGAGCATATCACTATGGATTTCGTGACTGGTCTGCCCAGGACGCAGAGAGGTTTCAATTCTATTTGGGTCATTGTTGATAGATTGACCAAGTCAGCGCACTTTCTACCAGTCAAGACGACGTACTCCATGAATCAGTATGCCGAGGACTACATTGCAGAGATTGTTAGACTTCATGGTGTGCCCGTGTTGATTGTGTCTGATCGTGACCCCAGGTTTACCTCCGAGTTTTGGAAGAGTCTTCACAGAGCTATGGGTTCTCGATTAGCTTTCAGTACAGCTTATCATCCTCAGAGCGACGGTCAGTCAGAGAGAGTCATTCAGATTCTTGAGGATATGCTCAGAGCTTGTACTATTGATTATTCTGGTAGCTGGGATTCTAAATTGCCACTTGTGGAGTTCACGTACAACAATAGCTACCAGGCGACGATTGGGATGGCACCGTATGAGGCACTTTATGGCAGGAAATGCAGATCTCCTTTGTTTTGGGATGAGGTTGGAGAGAGGAAGATGTTGGGTCCCGAGTTGGTCCAGCAGACGGCCGATGTTGTTGCTGTGATCAGAGAGAGGATGAATACTGCTCAGTCGAAGCAGAAGAGCTATGCAGATGTTCGTCGTAGACCTTTGCAGTTCGAGGTAGGCGACCACGTGTTCCTTAAGATAGCACCTCTCAAGGGTGTGATGAGATTTGGCCAGAAGGGTAAGCTGAGTCCGAGGTTTATTGGCCCTTTTGAGATCTTGGACAGAGTTGGTGACCGAGCCTACAGATTAGCCCTACCGCCCAATCTTGACAGAGTCCATAATGTGTTTCATGTATCGATGCTCAGGAAGTATATTGCAGATCCTTCCCATGTTCTTCGCCACGAGCCATTGGACTTGACGCCGAATTTGACTTACCAAGAGATTCCGATTCAGATTCTGGATCGCACAGTTAGAGTTCTGAGGAACAAAGAGATCGGCATCGTTAAAGTCCTTTGGAGGAACCATTTGATTGAGGAGGCTACGTGGGAACCAGAGAATGAGATGAGAGAAAGGTATCCTGAGTTGTTCGTGCCGTGACGTCAATTTCGCGGAAGAAATTCCTCTAAGGAGGGGAGATTGTAATAGCCGAGCCCGGTGTACGGTACGGTTTAAGCTTTACTTGTTATTTGGGTTATGTGATTAGATGTTTAGAGTTGTGTTTTGGGCCATAGTATTATTGGTTATTATTGTTTTGAGGTATTAGTTGGTGTTGATTGTTCGTTTCAGCGTTTCGGATCGATTTTTAGTGGCTTTATTACTGTTCATTGCCGTAGCAAGAGTGCACCCGCGCTCTTAGAGGAGTGCCCCCGCGGTGTACTATTCATCATTTTGGATTTGAAGGGCCGTGGCATGACCGCACCCGCGGCAGTGCAAGGACGCACCCGCGGTGTGCACCGCACCCGCGGTAATTGTAGCACCGCACCCGCGGTGTTCGTGCATGGGATTCATTTTGGTTGGCCGTGAGCTTAGCGCACCCGCGGTGCTTGTGTGACCGCACCCGCGGTGTAAGTATGGGCGAGTTTTTAAGTCACTTTTTGGGAGTTGTTGGCCATACCTTACCTTATCTTCTTCCCTCATTTTCGAGATTCTCTCCATTGCAAGGGTTTTCTCCATTTTCTTTAGCTTCCTACCTTTGATTCTTGGAGTTATTTGGATTTTCGACTTGAGATCAACGTTCTCCGTGGTATAAGGAAGCTTAGGTAAGTTTTTGGTGCGATTCTTTTGAGGTTTCGAGTTATGAGTTGTTTTGGACTTGATGTTTTGTTGGTTTAATGGATTATTTGACTTGTACTTGTGGATATAGAGTTGATATTGGTGTTATTTATGGATTATGGTGTACCAAGAGTTAGTTTGGAGGTGTTCTATTGGAGGCATTGATGTCTCACTATTGTTAAAAGGGAATACAAGAGATAATATGAGATTGCGAAACGACGGCTTTAAATGCTATTGAGAATTCAAATGTTTTTATTGGATTGATTGAATCATTGTCAGAGCATTGCATGCAATTAGATGATCATCGACCATAGGCTTTTATCCCCTCACAGTTATCGATTTATATCGATGGGATATTGGCAACCACAGTCATAGATACTATTGATATCAATCCAACCATAGAAAAGAGAATACCATCGTATTGCTATCTATTGCTATGCTATTGCTACAGTTATTGCTACAGTATTCATGTTTCAGAGTTGATGGTATTTATGATTTCAATGCCATGTTTTACAGAGTATACTATGTATCATTGCTATGTAGAGTTCCACTTGCTGAGTTTTTATACTCATTTCAGTTATTTTCATGTGATGCAGATAAGAGTGACCGACCAGGGCAGTGATCGTGGATGGGGGTCATATGCATACACCGTTGGAAGGAAGACTATTTTGTATCATTTTGTCACATGATCACACTAATGATATTTTGTATTTTGTTATGTCATTGGAATGATCATGTTGTTATTTTGTAAACATTTTTATGAAATGTATTTTGAAACTCCTTCCATATTTTAAAGGAAATTTTACTTCCGCTGTATTATTTAATGTTACGGGTCAGGGTGTCACACTATTCTTAAAAAAAACTTGGATTGACATTTCTATGGACTTTATTTTTGGGTTGCCTAGGACTAAGAAGGGGAGAGATTCTATTTATGGATTACTTTATGGGCTAAACTTTGCACAATAAAGTTGTAATCTACTACTTGTTATCCTCAAACGGATGGACAAACTGAAGTTGTAAATAGAACTTTGGGAACACTTTTGCGTGCTTTTCTTAAAAGAACTTGGACTGACATTTCTATGCACTTTATTTTGGGGTTGCCTAGGACTAAGAAGGGGAGGGATTCTATTTTTGGATTACTTTATGGGCTAAACTTTGCTCAATATTGTTGTAATCTACTACTTGTCATCCTCAAACGGATGGACAAACTGAAGTTGTAAATAGAACTTTGAAAACACTTTTGCGTGCTATTCTTAAAAAAAACTTGGATTGACATTTCTATGGACTTTATTTTGGGGTTGCCTAGGACTAAGAAGGGGAGGGATTATATTTTTGGATTACTTTATGGGTCCAGGTAAACATATCTACCTCTCGCCAGAAGCTTTTTTAAGAATAGCACGCAAAAGACGTTCTCAAAGTTTATTTTTGGATTACTTTATGGGCTAAACTTTGCTCCATATTGTTGTAATCTACTACTTGTCATCCTCAAATGAGTGGACAAACTGAAGTTGTCAATAGAACTTTAGGAACACTTTTGCGTGCTATTCTTAAAAAGAACTTGGATTGACATTTCTATGGACTTTATTTTGGGGTTGCCTAGGACTAAGAAGGGAAGAGATTCTATTTTTGGATTACTTTATGGGCTAAACTTTGCTCAATATTGTTGTAATCTACTACTTGTCATCCTCAAACAGATGGACAAACTGAAGTTGTCAATAGAACTTTGGGAACACTTTTTGCGTGCTATTCTTAAAAAGAACTTGGATTACATTTCTATGGACTTTATTTTGGAGTTGCCTATGACTAAGAAGGTGAGGGATTCTATTTTTGGATTACTTTATGGGATAAACTTTGCACAATAAAGTTGTAATCTACTACTTGTCATCCTCAAACGGATGGACAAACTGAAGTTGTAAATAGAACTTGGGGAACACTTTTGCGTGCTATTCTTAAAAGAACTTGGACTGACATTTCTATGCACTTTATTTTGGGGTTGCCTAGGACTAAGAAGGGGAGGGATTCTATTTTTGGATTACTTTATGGGCTAAACTTTGCTCCATATTGTTGTAATCTACTACTTGTCATCCTCAAACGGATGAACAAACTAAAGTTGTCAATAGAACTTTGGGAACACTTTTGCGTACTATTCTTAAAAAGAACTTGGATTGACATTTCTATTGTAATGCCCGAGATTCTAATTAGATTAATATGAGATTATTGATTATGACTTAATGTGGTTACAGCCGGGCCAGTCTGAGATTTTATTGGACCAAGAAATATGAAGAGCCAAGATTTGGGCCGAGAGTTTGGCGCCCGGGCGGAAGTATTTGACCGCCCGAGCGCCAATGTTAAAAGCAAGAAAGTCGAACACTGCTCGCCCGGGCGGACGTTTTTGTCCGCCCGAGCGAGACTGAATCGCACAGGAGGGCCGAGAGTTACTCGCCCGGGCGGAAACTTATGTCCGCCCGAGCGAGAGACGTGTTCGGTAAAGGAATGGGCCACGTCGTGTAATACATGCACGGATATATATATGTGTATTCAGAAACGAAATGAATCAGAGGAAAAAGAAGAAATCGAGACCCCTTTTCCAAATTGATTTTAGAATTCGATTTGTGATCAATCCGTCCGTTAGATTTTAAATCCGACTTCGGTACCGAGTTCCTATCGACGTAGGCTTCTACTGGACGTAAGTTTTACTACGTTTTGACATGTTTTGAAATTATGATGTTGTTAGACTTGAACACACGTCATATATGTTATTCTTGACATGTTAGACAACGTAGAATCGAAGTCAGATTAAGAAACGGACTGAATATGGAATTGTTATGAATTTCAGAATGAAATTGACTAGAATTGATACCAGATTTGTACCATAGTTGATTGTGAATCATTGGAATTGGTACAGACGGATATAGTATTATCATTATCGCAAGATTGTACTGTGGTACTGTCAGAATTTGATAAAACAGAGGTGTTGTGATTTGATTTGAATATTTATACAGAATATTGGTATTGTCATTGCCAGATTGAGTATTGACAGACGTTGAATCGAGACTTCGATTGTATCAGAGCGACAGCAAGAAAGGTATAAATAAATGTTGATTCGGGATTGCACAACTCGAGTTAGGTTTGACTTGAGTTTCCCTAAATCACATACTTTATTTTATTGCATTGATATTTGCAGATTATCAGATTGATATGTTAATGTATTGACTTAGAACAGAGTCAGAGTCCGAGTCTAGGGCTGACAGCCTAGCTAGGGCAGAACCGCCGAGTCTTTCTCAGAACCGATGAGACTCTAGACTTACGGTGTATCGACGAGCTTCAGATGTAGATCGACGTCTATCTCAGACACACTCGATACAGTATACCAAAGTCTAAATTAGGATGGGATCCCTAGAATTGAGATAAGATAAGATTAGATCACGAGTCATGGATTCATGTAGTCATATTAGATACATGCTTCGATGTTTGTTTATGCTTTTGTATATGTTTTATATGATTGCATGTAATACATTGTTTATACTGGGATATTTATATCTCACCGGAGTTATCCGGCTGTTGTCTTGTTTGTATGTGTGCATGACAACAGGTGGGACAGGTACAGGGTCACAGAGGTGAAGACAGATCGAGATTAGAGTGGTGATACCGGACTTGGACTAGAGCTAGGGTTTAAACACTTGATAGTAGATGTTGAACCTGAGATGTAAATTATTGTATGATGTTTTAGATTTATACTTTTATACTGACATGTATAGGAGTTTGATTTCCATTACCTTCCACATTTTAAAAAAAAAAATTTAGACCCTGTTTATTATAATTGATTAATTAGTCCCAATCATGATTAAAAAGATGATTATTATAATTGATTAATTAGTCCCAATCATGATTAAATCATGTATGAACTTTATTTTGGGGTTGCCTAGGACTAAGAAAGGGAGGGATTCTATTTTTGGATTACTTTATGGGCTAAACTTTGCTCCATATTGTTGTAATCTACTACTTGTCATCCTCAAACGGATGAACAAACTGAAGTTGTCAATAGAACTTTGGGAACACTTTTGCGTGCTATTCTTAAAAAGAACTTGGATTGACATTTCTATGGAGTTTATTTTGGGGTTGCCTAGGACTAAGAAGGGGAGGGATTTTATTTTTGGATTACTTTATGGGCTAAACTTTGCTCCATATTGTTGTAATTTACTACTTGTCATCCTCAAACGGATTGACAAACTGAAGTTGTCAATAGAACTTTGGGAACACTTTTTGCGTGCTATTCTTAAAAAGAACTTGGATTGACATTTCTATGGACTTTATTTTGGAGTTGCCTAGGACTAAGAAGGTGAGGGATTCTATTTTTGGATTACTTTATGGGATAAACTTTGCACAATAAAGTTGTAATCTACTACTTGTCATCCTCAAACGGATGGACAAATTGAAGTTGTAAATAGAACTTTGGGAACACTTTTGCGTGCTATTCTTAAAAGAACTTGGACTGACATTTCTATGCACTTTATTTTGGGGTTGCCTAGGACTAAGAAGGGGAGGGATTCTATTTTTGGATTACTTTATGGGCTAAACTTTGCTCCATATTGTTGTAATCTACTACTTGTCATCCTCAAACGGATGGACAAACTGAAGTCGTCAATAGAACTTTGGGAACACTTTTGCGTGCTATTCTTAAAAAGAACTTGGATTGACATTTCTATGGACTTTATTTTGGGGTTGCCTAGGACTAAGAAGGGGAGGGATTTTATTTTTGGATTACTTTATGGGCTAAACTTTGCTCCATATTGTTGTAATCTACTACTTGTCATCCTCAAACGGATGAACAAACTGAAGTTGTCAATAGAACTTTGGGAACACTTTTGCGTGCTATTCTTAAAAAGAACTTGGATTGACATTTCTATGGACTTTATTTTGGGGTTGCCTAGGACTAAGAAGGGGAGGGATTTTATTTTTGGATTACTTTATGGGCTAAACTTTGCTCCATATTGTTGTAATCTACTACTTGTCATCCTCAAACGGATGGACAAACTGAAGTTGTCAATAGAACTTTGGGAACACTTTTTGTGTGCTATTCTTAAAAAGAACTTGGATTGACATTTCTATGGACTTTATTTTGGAGTTGCCTAGGACTAAGAAGGTGAGGGATTCTATTTTTGGATTATTTTATGGGATAAACTTTGCACAATAAAGTTGTAATCTACTACTTTTCATCCTCAAACGGATGGACAAACTGAAGTTGTAAATAGAACTTTGGGAACACTTTTGCGTGCTATTCTTAAAAGAACTTGGACTGACATTTCTATGCACTTTATTTTGGGGTTGGCTAGGACTAAGAAGGGGAGGGATTCTATTTTTGGATTACTTTATGGGCTAAACTTTGCTCCATATTGTTGTAATCTACTACTTGTCATCCTCAAACGGATGGACAAACTGAAGTGGTCAATAGAACTTTGGGAACACTTTTGCGTCCTTTTCTTAAAAAGAACTTGGATTGACATTTCTATAGACTTTATTTTGGGGTTGCCTAGGACTAAGAAGGGGAGAGATTTTATTTTTGGATTACTTTATGGGCTAAACTTTGCTCCATATTGTTGTAATCTACTACTTGTCATCCTCAAACAGATGGACAAACTGAAGTTGTCAATAGAACTTTGGGAACACTTTTGCGTGCTATTCTTAAAAAGAACTTGGATTGACATTTCTATGGACTTTATTTTTCGGTTGCCTAGGACTAAGAAGGGGAGGGATTCTATTTATGGATTACTTTCTGGGCTAAACTTTGCACAATAAAGTTGTAATCTACTACTTGTCATCATCAAACGGATGGACAAACTTAAGTTGTAAATAGAACTTTGGGAACACTTTTGCGTGCTATTCTTAAAAGAACTTGGACTGACATTTCCATGCACTTTATTTTGGGGTTGCCTAGGACTAAGAAGGGGAGGGATTCTATTTTTTGATTACTTTATTGTCTAAACTTTGCTCAATATTGTTGTAATCTACTTCTTGTCATCCTCAAACGGATGGACAAACTGAAGTTGTAAATAGAACTTTGGGAACACTTTTGCGTGCTATTCTTAAAAGAACTTGGACTGACATTTCTATGCACTTTATTTTGGGGTTGCCTAGGACTAAGAAGGGGAGGGATTCTATTTTTGGATTACTTTATGGGCTAAACTTTGCTCCATATTGTTGTAATCTACTACTTGTCATCCTCAAACGGATGGACAAACTGAAGTTGTCAATAGAACTTTGGGAACACTTTTGCGTGCTATTCTTAAAAAGAACTTGGATTGACATTTCTATGGACTTTATTTTGGGGTTGCCTAGGACTAAGAAGGGGAGGGTTTTTATTTTTGGATTACTTTATGGGCTAAACTTTGCTCCATATTGTTGTAATCTACTACTTGTCATCCTCAAACAGATGGACAAAGAGAAGTTGTCAATAGAACTTTGGGAACACTTTTGCGTGCTATTTTTAAAAAGAACTTGGATTGACATTTCTATGGACTTTATTTTGGGGTTGCCTAGGACTAAGAAGGAGAGGGATTCTATTTATGGATTACTTTATGGGCTAAACTTTGCACAATAAAGTTGTAATCTACTACTTGTCATCCTCAAACGGATGGACAAACTGAAGTTGTCAATAGAACTTTGGGAACACTTTTGCGTGCTATTCTTAAAAGAACTTGGACTTACATTTCTATGCACTTTATTTTGGGGTTGCCTAGGACTAAGAAGGGGAGGGTTTTTATTTTTGGATTACTTTATGGGCTAAACTTTGCTCCATATTGTTGTAATCTACTACTTTTCATCCTCAAACGGATGGACAAACTGAAGTTGTCAATAGAACTTTGGGAACACTTTTGCGTGCTATTCCTAAAAAGAACTTGGATTGACATTTCTATGGACTTTATTTTGGGGTTGCCTAGGACTAAGAAGGGGAGGGATTTTATTTTTGGATTACTTTATGGGCTAAACTTTGCTCCATATTGTTGTAATCTACTACTTGTCATCCTCAAACAGATGGACAAACTGAAGTTGTCAATAGAACTTTGGGAACACTTTTGCGTACTATTCTTAAAAAGAACTTGGATTGACATTTCTATGGACTTTATTTTTGGGTTGCCTAGGACTAAGAAGGGGAGAGATTCTATTTATGGATTACTTTATGGGCTAAACTTTGCACAATAAAGTTGTAATCTACTACTTGTCATCCTCAAACGGATGGACAAACTGAAGTTTTAAATAGAACTTTGGGAACACTTTTGCGTGCTATTCTTAAAAGAACTTGGACTGACATTTCTATGCACTTTATTTTGGGGTTGCCTAAGACTAAGAAGGGGAGGGATTCTATTTTTGGATTACTTTATGGGCTAAACTTTGCTCAATATTGTTGTAATCTACTACTTGTCATCCTCAAACGGATGGACAAACTGAAGTTGTAAATAGTATTTTGAGAACACTTTTGCGTGCTATTCTTAAAAAGAACTTGGATTAACATTTCTATGGACTTAATTTTGTGGTTGCCTAGGACAAAGAATGGGAGAGATTATATTTTTGGATTACTTTATGGGTCCAGGTAAACATATCTACCTCCCGCCAGAAGCATTTTTAAGAATAGCACGCAAAAGACGTTCTCAAAGTTTACTTTTGGATTACTTTATGGGCTAAACTTTGCTCCATATTGTTGTAATCTACTACTTGTCATCCTCAAACGGATGGACAAACTGAAGTTGTCAATAGAACTTTGGGAACACTTTTGCATGCTATTCTTAAAAAGAACTTGGATTGACATTTCTATGGACTTAATTTTTGGGTTGCCTAGGACTAAGAAGGGGAGGGATTCTATTTTTGGATTACTTTATGGCTAAACTTTGCTCAATATTGTTGTAATCTACTACTTGTCATCCTCAAACAGATGGACAAACTGAAGTTGTCAATAGAACTTTGGGAACACTTTTTGCGTGCTATTCTTAAAAAGAACTTGGATTGACATTTCTATGGACTTTATTTTGGAGTTGCCTAGGACTAAGAAGGTGAGGGATTCTATTTATGGATTACTTTATGGGCTAAACTTTGCACAATAAAGTTGTAATCTACTACTTGTCATCCTCAAACGGATGGACAAACTGAAGTTGTAAATAGAACTTTGGGAACACTTTTGCGTGCTATTCTTAAAAGAACTTGGACTTACATTTCTATGCACTTTATTTTGGGGTTGCCTAGGACTAAGAAGGGGAGGGATTCTATTTTTGGATTACTTTATGGGCTAAGGTAAACATATCTACCTCTCGCCAGAAGCTTTTTTAAGAATAGCACGCAAAAGACGTTCTCAAAGTTTATTTTTGGATTACTTTATGGGCTAAACTTTGCTCCATATTGTTGTAATCTACTACTTGTCATCCTCAAACGGATGGACAAACTGAAGTTGTCAATAGAACTTTGGGAACACTTTTGCGTGCTATTCTTAAAAAGAACTTGGATTGACATTTCTATGGACTTTATTTTGGGGTTGCCTAAGACTAAGAAGGGGAGGGATTCTATTTTTGGATTACTTTATGGGCTAAAATTTGCTCAATATTGTTGTAATCTACTACTTGTCATCCTCAAACAGATGAACAAACTGAAGTTGTCAATAGAACTTTGGGAACACTTTTTGTTTGCTATTCTTAAAAAGAACTTGGATTGACATTTCTATGGACTTTATTTTGGAGTTGCCTAGGACTAAGAAGGTGAGGGATTCTATTTTTGGATTACTTTATGGGATAAAATTTGCACAATAAAGTTGTAATCTACTACTTGTCATCCTCAAACGGATGGACAAACTGAAGTTGTGAATAGAATTTTGGGAACACTTTTTCGTGCTATTCTTAAAAGAACTATGACTGACATTTCTATGCACTTTATTTTGGGGTTGCCTAGGACTAAGAAGGGGAGGGATTCTATTTTTGGATTGCTTTATGGGCTAAACTTTGCTCCATATTGTTGTAATCTACTACTTGTCATCCTCAAACGGATGAACAAACTGAAGTTGTCAATAGAACTTTGGGAACACTTTTGCGTCCTATTCTTAAAAAGAACTTGGATTGACATTTCTATAGACTTTATTTTGGGGTTGCCTAGGACTAAGAAGGGGAGGGATTTTATTTTTGGATTACTTTATGGGCTAAACTTTGCTCCATATTGTTGTAATCTACTACTTGTCATCCTCAAACAGATGGACAAACTGAAGTTGTCAATAGAACTTTGGGAACACTTTTGCGTGCTATTCTTAAAAAGAACTTGGATTGACATTTCTATGAACTTTATTTTGGGGTTGCCTAGGACTAAGAAGGGGAGGGATTCTATTTATGGATTACTTTATGGGCTAAACTTTGCACAATAAAGTTGTAATCTACTACTTGTCATCATCAAACGGATGGACAAACTGAAGTTGTAAATAGAACTTTGGGAACACTTTTGCGTGCTATTCTTAAAAGAACTTGGACTGACATTTCTATGCACTTTATTTTGGGGTTGCCTAGGACTAAGAAGGGGAGGGATTCTATTTTTGGATTACTTTATGGGCTAAACTTTGCTCAATATTGTTGTAATCTACTACTTGTCATCCTCAAACGGATGGACAAACTGAAGTTGTAAATAGAACTTTGAGAACACTTTCGCGTGCTATTCTTAAAAAGAACTTGGATTGACATTTCTATGGACTTTATTTTTTGGTTTCCTAGGACTAAGAAGGGGAGGGATTATATTTTTGGATTACTTTATGGGTCCAGGTAAACATAACTACCTCCCGCCAGAAGCTTTTTTAAGAATAGCACGCAAAAGACGTTCTCAAAGTTTATTTTTGGATTACTTTATGGGCTAAAATTTGCTCCATATTGTTGTAATCTACTACTTGTCATCCTCTAACGGATGGACAAACTGAAGTTGTCACAATAGATGTAATGCCCAAGAATTTGATTATAGTAATCTGAAATGATTTGGGTATGATTACCGTAATCTGGAATTAATCTGAAATGATTTATTAATTAATTACGGTAAATATAAACGGAACGGATCAGACTAGAACACAAGAGAAAGGTGTAAATTGGGTGTGTATGTGTGAGAAGGACTCACGCACATGCGCGAGCCAATGCGCGCAAATGCGCGGACTAGGCAGTAGGCTTCGCGCATATGCGCGGAGTGACTGCGCGCATATGCGCGAAGGAGGCAGTAGCATGCCTACATTTCGATTGACCTCGCGCATATGCGCCGATAGTTTGCGCGCATATGCGCGAGGCAGTGTGCAAGACACGCGCGGAGATTTTGTTCTCGCGCATATGCGCCGCAATGAATCGCGCATATGCGCGAGACGTGCAATAGGCACACTCGGCCACTTGGCTCATTGCATGTGCGAGATATATATATATATATATATATATATATATATATATATATATATAAATATATATATGTATATACATGTAAACGTTATTCAGATGCAAAAATCGAGAATCTGGGAGGAAAGCTTCAAGTTTCTTTCGATTTAAGAATTGTGATTTTACGAGCGATCCGTCCGTCAGAATTTAAATCCGACTTCAGTACCGAGTTCCTATCAACGTAGACTACAACTGGACGTTAGTTTTGCTACGTTTAGACATGTTTTGAATTTATGATATTGTCTAAATTGAATAGGAGTTAGATATGATGTTCTTGACACAGTAGACATCATATATCTGAAGTCAGATTGAAGAACGGACTGTGTATGGAATTGTTATGAATTTTCAGAGTTTATTCGATTGTAATATACTGAATTGATATCAGAATCATGGTATTATTGATTTTGTGATACTGGGATTGATATCTGATTTGTACTATATCACTGGATATGTTGATATTAGTCAGATTGGGATCAGATGAGTTGTTGAATTGTTATTCTGATAGTGTATTACCGGGATTGCGGGATTGTATAGAATTGATATAGAACTTGGTATTAATATTGATATTGACTATGAGTTTTTGTATTATATCGGTGATGTTGGGATTGACGGGTTTACTGAGATTGTATTATTATACCGTCGAAACATCAGTGAATTGATATTGATCAGACTCAATATTGATGGTGATTATATCGTGATATTGTCGATATGAATTGGATTGTGTCTTGATTCGATATTGGTCAGAATGGGCTTTGAATTGAGCTGTAGATTGACACAGTCTATTTGATATTGTGAATTCAGATTGACATGGACAGACGTGAAATGGAGTCTTCGTCTTCGTCAGATCATGAAGACAAAGGTATAAGTCAATGTGGTATTGGGAGATGGACTTGAGTCGGTTTAGACTTGGGTTTCCCTAAATCACATACTTTACTTTATTGCATTGATATTTGCATTGATTGATTGATATACTTGTTTTCTTGAGTTATAGATTACAGGTATTCGAAGAGTAATCTTATGACAGAAGTGCCGTTAGTGGTGGGATTGTTAGAGTAGGTGCACGTCGAGCCAAGTGTTGGCCGACTGTTCACAATGAAACTCTTTGTATAAACGATCTTTATTTTAATAATATTTCAATTTATTAATTTGGCGCATCTTTATCTTTATACCCATGCTTGTTGCATAGATAAAGTCCTTGAATATGCAAATAGTAGAAAGAATATGAGATGCTCATATGATGAGTATCATGAAACTCATATTTGGAATACTGTATATTCTAAACCGTTCCTAGTCGATTCAGCCGCCACTAAGAAGGATAAAGGCCGCTCGAGTTAGAGACTAGTATCTGCGATGTGAGTACCATGTTTCATTGGTAGGGGACATTGTGATGTCCGAGCATGCAGATAGGTGCTCCTGGTAGAGTGCACTGAACAACCCTCTATAAAGGACTTTCCAAGTGGTTCTCACTTATCGAGTGGAAAAGTCCTAGTTTATGGTTGTACACCATTAGTCCTTATGACCCGGGACAACATTGAGACTCTATATGCTAGCGTTTCACTTTGACTTGTTTACCGACTCTTATGGGGTCATCAGGTGGCAAGGTTGGGTGTTACGGCGAAACATATAGGAGTCGATGCATTGTAGCCGGGGATTCACCGCTTACCTACGGGTATGGATATCCTATGTGTTTTTCATGTATGTGTGGGTTGAAATCTCTGATCAGAGTATGGTGGTAATTATGAAAGGGGTTTCATAGATTACACCATCGATGCAACCACAACATGACACATAGTATCGATTCATTGACAACTCTCGATAGACCAATAGTTGTCGAATCGGTCGGGATATATGAGTTGAAGGGACCGTACTGTACGCTAACCATAATTGAATGGTTCTTGCAGGCACTATCATGTGATACCTAGGGAATCACGTAAGCGATGCTGCTAGGCGTTTAACGTGATTGGTTGGGTACTATCAGACTTGAGTTCTGACGTTCTTACTATCAAGGAGTTGATAAGTAAGAATGGAGCAATTGGGGTATGCTCGAATAAGGACATGCTTAGTCCGAATCACATAGAGATGTGAACCCACGGCTAGTTGTATCAATGAACCATTGAGGGCCACACAAGTACTTGCTTTGTAAATCCCGAATAGAAGTAAAATAGTTCAATGTGTTGAACGGCTTATAAATGTGTTTATAAGCGTAAAGAAAATAGAAGTATGACTTCTAAGAGAGAAATATAAATTTTAATTTATGGAAGTGTTCCTAAGATTAAAATTTGGCCAAGTAAATAATATAGTTGAAAATTGTGATTTTCATAAACATTATTGTGGACTAAATTAAATTAATTCAAGTGTTGAATTAATTAAACACTAGTGGACCTAGTAGAGTCTAAATAATTAAATTAATTCAAGTGTTGAATTAATTAAATAATATTGAGTCTTGTAGAGCTCAATTTAAATAATTATTTAACTAGTGGGACTTCAGTAAAATCAAGTAATATTTAATTAATCTCAAATGTGTTTGAGATAATAAAATTTAGTCTATGGTTTTTAATGTGTTAAAAACCATATTATATATGTGAGACATGCTAGGGTTTGCATGCTTGGGAGGTGAAAAGGTTGTGAATACTTTTTATTAAAAAATTCAAAAGCATGCAACTTTTGAGAGACAACTTTACACAACAACCTAGGCTAGTCTCCCACTCCACACTCTATCACTTTGGCCGAAAATTGGAGGAGTTTTACTCTCATTTTTCTCTCATCTTGTGTTCTTCATTTTCTTGGAGAATACTCACTTCTTTTGATAAATCTTCAAATATTTCTAGTGCAATATTTGAAGGGGTTTACAAAGCTAAGTGGTGGGCCTAATTCTTGAAGAGGAAGTAGGTGTGCTTGTAGATTTTCATCCATACAAGAGCTAAAGTGTTTACACTTTAGTTGGAGCCATTCATCAACTCTAAGGGGTTGATAGGTAAAACTTTCTACAAACACCCTATGTATGATTTATTGTGTTTGAAATGTAAATATTGCACAAAAGGAGGTGGCCGAAATTTTGCTCTAAAAACTTAAAATTTTTGCTTCCGTTGCGTTTCCGGCCACCGTAACCGGTCCGCTTTCAAGTGGTATCCGAGCTAAGGTTACGTTTTTTTTGTGTGATATTTGCATAATATTGTGTTGAGATCGATTTCTAACCGCTTGAGAATTTTTGTGCATAGAATATGCAAGGACCGAAATTTTGAAACAACAAAAAAAAAAAAAAATAATTTTTCGGGGCTGCCCGAGGGCTGCCCGAGGGGCTGCCCGAAACTTCCAGTTTTTTAAATAAAAAAAAATTTTTTTTTTGTTGCCGGAATCCGGCGACGGAGCTCCGGCGACGGCGATGACGACTAGGGTTTCCAAAAGTGTTTTGGTGAATCTTAGTGTCATGGGCCTTGAGATGTTGGGCCATTGGATGGACAACATAATTTGTGAAATTTAAATGGGCCAAAATATTTTGGTGAAAAATGTTTTTTGGGCCCTTAAGTTTAAATTTACAATTGTTGCACATATTTTCTCATAAAATAAATAATTGAAGTAGGACTTTAATTATTTATAGTAAATTGTGATTTACAAGAAATTCGATTATAAATAAATTAATTTGAAAGTAGACAAAGGTGTTTGTATACTTTGTTGATTTAATTTATAATTGTGGCGGTTAGTGATTGGATCAAGATATATAATATTGGATCAATTAATTATAGTGATAATTGATTGATGGTGTATGATATGTGATATTATGCATGAAGGATGATCAAAAGCCCAAGCCCAATTTGCTAGGTGTATGCTAGGATATTTGTGTTGTATGATTGTAATAATTATCAATTTATAATGTGGGCTTGGTTTATGGCCCGTTCCCACCCCCCATGAGATGTATCCCTATGTGCCATGGATATTTAAATGTAAATATTAGAATAGTGGAAGATCAAGATTGGAAGATGGTGGCCTTGGTGATTATGAAGATCGAAGACATGTAATATTGGATGCTAATGTAATAATTTAGTTGCATTGCATCCCTGCATTTACCCTAGGATTGGACCTAGGCCCGTGTTTGGCTCACACGGGCCATTAGTTTTGGGGCGATTGATCATCCTTGTACTGTTTTCTATTTATAATATATGCATGATATGTTATAAATAATGAGTATGTGCGTTATTATTATTATAATAACAAAGTTGCATGAATCCGGCAAACATACGATCAAACATGGCGAGCTTTTAAAATAAAATTAATGATGAGACCATTCAAAATTAAAAACCCTCATTTTGAATAAGATTCAAAATTAATATCAAGTCCGAAAAGGGGAATTATAAATTTGTTTATAATTTCCTTGTCTTCCAACGACAATGGATGCATGATGAACGCTACCCGTACTCGGGGCTCGGCTTATATTATTGAGGGGGCCCTGGGTGCCGGAAAGCTGTGACATCCATTGACATGGTGATGTGAACTACGTGGAACTCCCATGATTTCGGCTCATATTATTGAGGGAACTCATGGCGACCGTCCATTAAGGTTCAATATCGATGGGTTAGTCTTGACACGTAAAGATGAACGACGTCATATTATTGGGTCCTAATCAAACGTGAGACAAAAGAATACGTAGAGGGTTGCATGGCGATGCAATTGGAAACTACCTTTTAGGAATTGTGATGGCCGATATTATTCGGGATCACAATTCGCTAATTGGACCTTACGTACCTTCTGAGGAAAGTGTTTCCCGTTTTCACTAGAGGGTAGTGAAAATGTCAAAACAGTGGGAGCGATTATTTATAAAGTAAAAGTCCAACTTTATATCTTATTAAATATTTTAAAATAGTCATTAACATTTATCTATTTTACTTTTCAGTACAATCTTTGACATGTCATCAATTCGCAACCCGTTTTCCGTCATTCTCGAAAAACACATTCTAATCGGACCAAACTATATCACTTGGCTAAGAAATTTAAAGATTGTCCTAAACTCGGAGAAGATCGCGTATACACTGACTGAGGCGCCCCCTGCTGAGGCTCCTATAGGCTGCACTCCTGAGGAATTGCAGACCTACAAGGAATGGTGTGACCATGACTTGAAGGCGAAGTGTTATATGCAGGCTTCAATGAACGATGAGCTGCAAAGGCGATTCGAGGATGCAAAGAATGCTGCTGACATTCATATGCACCTCAAGGAGCTCTTCGGAGAGCAGACTCGGCCTTTGAGGCATGCCACAGTAAAAGAGCTCATCACTTTACGCATGCGAGATGGGACTTCGGTCCATGAGCATGGCCTAAAGTTGATTGGGCTCGTGGACAAGCTCGTAGGCATGGATTTGGTGTTGCCTTCGGAGTTGACCACTGATGTGTTGCTGCTATCGCTGCCTAGCTCTTTCGATCCTTTCGTTGTGAACTTCAATATGAACAAGCTCGAGCCCAGCCTTGAAGAGTTGGTGAACATGCTTGTGACTTTTGAGTCCACCATCAAAAAGGAGAAGCAGGTTCTTTATGTGGGCTCTTCATCTGGCACGAAGACCGGTCCACCTGGGAAGGGAAAGAAGCGTTCTTTCCAGCGTACCAAGAAGAGCGTGCCCTTGAAGAGGCAGAGTCCGAGTCCCGTTGTGGCAGCCGCGCCAGTGAAGGCTGAAAAGACTGTTGACATCTGTCACCACTGCAAGAAGCCTGGACATTGGAGGCGTAACTGCAGGGAATATCTTGCGCAGAAGGGTTCTGGCAAAGGTATGTTCTTTATTGAAGTAAATATCTCGATTAACTCTACTTCTTGGGTATTGGATACCGGCTGTGGCTCACATCTCTGTAATGACTTGCAGGCGATGGGAAGAAGTAGGAGGCTCCGAGAGGGTGAGACCTTCTTAAGGATGGGCAATGGAGCAAGAGTTGCTGCCAAAGCCGTAGGAGATATTTGTTTAATTTTGAACAATGATTTTAAGTTTATATTAAGAGATGTTTTGTTCGTACCAGACTTGATTAAAAACATTATTTCCATTCCTATGCTTGATATTGATGGATATTCTTGTTTATTTGGCAAAGGTGTTTGCAATATTTACAAGAATGAATGTTTAGTTGGTACCGGTGAACTTGAAAACAATCTCTACACCTTAAAATTAAAAGATATTCCACTTAACAATGTCCAAACGATAACAACAACAAATAAGCGCAAACAAGATACTCTTAATTCGGCACAATTATGGCATGCTCGATTAGGTCATATATCCCTAAGAAGGATGAACAAGTTAGTGGGAGTTGGCATGTTTGATATGTCCGATATTAATGCTCTCACGACTTGTGAATCCTGTCTAAAAGGAAAGATGACCAAAATTCCCTTTAAGGGCCATGCGGAGCGAGCCAAAGGGTTATTGGATTTGATCCATACCGATGTGTGCGGTCCGCTTAGCATCACCACTAAGCATGGACATGCCTACTTCATCACCTTTATCGATGACCATTCGAGGTATGGGTATGTGTATTTGATGAAATACAAGTCTGAAGCCTTTGAAAGGTTCAAAGAATTCAGAAGTGAAGTAGAGAAGCAATTGGGACGAAGCATCAAGACACTTCGATCGGATCGAGGTGGTGAGTACTTGAGTGCCGAGTTCCAAGAGTATCTTAGAGAGAATGGGATTCTCTCGCAGTGGACTCCGCCCGCTACACCACAGTTAAATGGTGTTTCGGAGCGTCGTAACCGGACTTTGATGGACATGGTTCGGTCTATGATGGGGTTCACGGAGTTGCCGCCATCCTTTTGGGGATATGCGCTTGAAACAGCGGCACTGTTGTTGAACAATGTCCATACAAAGGCAGTTGACAAGACTCCATATGAGATATGGATGGGTAAGCCTCCCAAGTATTCTTATCTTAGAATATGGGGGTGTCCTGCTTATGTGAAGCAGACAGTGGGAGATAAATTGGATAGTCGATCCATTTTATGCTACTTTGTGGGATATCCAAGAAATTCCATTGGATATTATTTCTATCATCCCCAAGAAACAAAGGTGTTTGTTTCTAGGAACGCAACCTTTTTGGAAAAGGAATTTCTATTAGATAGAAAAGGCGAGATGATAGAACTCGAAGAGGTTCGAGAGGCACCCACAGTTGTAGAACCCACACCCAATGAGCTAAGTGAGGAGATACAAGCTCCTAGGAGATCCGAGAGGGTCTCGAGACCACCTATGAGGTATGGTCTACTTCTTGAAGAGGGCCATGATGAGCCTAATCTTGGATGTGATCCAAGGACCTTCAAAGAAGCGTTATCGGATGCTGATTCATCCAAGTGGCTTGAAGCAATGGAATCTGAGATGAATTCCATGCATTCGAACCAAGTGTGGAATCTTGTGGATCCACCTGAGGGAACTGTTCCCATAGGGTGTAAATGGATTTACAAGAGGAAACTTGGGGCGGATGGGAAGGTATTGACCTTCAAGGCGCGATTGGTAGCAAAAAGGTATACTCAAAGACAAGGTGTTGACTATGAGGAAACCTTTTCTCCAGTTGCGATGTTCAAGTCCATTAGGATATTGCTAGCCATAGCTGCATGGTATGACTATGAGATATGGCAGATGGATGTGAAGACAGCCTTCCTTAATGGGGATATTAAGGAAGAAATTTACATGTCTCAACCTGAAGGGTTCACATCCATCGGAAGTGAGCATATGGTATGCAAACTTCAAAGATCTATTTATGGTCTTAAGCAGGCATCGAGGAGCTGGAACCTCAGATTCGATGGTACAATCAAAGAGTTTGGTTTTACTAAGAATCCTGAGGAACCCTGTGTGTATAAGAAGGTCAGTGGGAGTGCTGTGACATTCCTTGTTCTTTATGTTGATGACATTCTACTCATTGGAAATGATGTAGGAATGTTGCAATCAACAAAGATATGGTTAGCAAGTAAGTTCTCAATGCAGGACTTGGGTGAAGCATCTTTTGTATTGGGAATACAGATCTATAGAGATAGATCAAGAAGATTGCTTGGTCTCACCCAGTCCACATACATTGATACCATCGTGAAGCGGTTCTCGATGGATGAGTCCAAGAGAGGACATCTACCAATGTGTCATGGCGTGTCCCTATCCAAGTCTATGTCTCCCAAGACTGATGCAGAGATAGCGGCGATGACACGAATTCCGTATGCTTTAGCCATTGGTAGTATCATGTATGGGATGATATCTACACGTCCTGACGTGGCATTTGCACTAAGTGTAGTGAGTAGATATCAATCCAACCCCGGTCTTCCACACTGGAAAGCTGTGAAAGACATCCTCAAGTATTTGAGAAGGACCAATAAGTTGTTCTTGATCTATGGGGGTGGAGAACTGAAATTGGAAGGCTATACCGACTCTAGCTTCCAAAGCGATGTTGATGACTCGAAGTCAACCTCCGGATTCATATTCATGCTCAATGGTGGTGCTGTCTCTTGGAAGAGTTCCAAGCAAGACAGTACTGCGGATTCCACCACTGAGGCAGAATACATTGCTGCATCGGCTGCAGCAAAGGAGGCTGTTTGGATTAGGAATTTCGTCCAAGAGTTGGGCGTCATTCCAAATGGAGTTGCTCCTATCCCGGTGATGTGCGACAACACGGGAGCCATAGCTCAGGCGAAGGAGCCAAGGTCTCATCAGAAGTCCAAACACGTATTGAGAAAGTACCACATCCTCAGAGAGATCGTGGAAAGAGGAGATGTCGTGATTGACAAAGTCGACTCCGCAGATAATGTTGCTGATCCACTAACTAAGCCTTTACCAGGACCATCGTTCGAGAAGCATCGCGAATCAATGGGTCTAAAGCATATAGGTAGTTGGCTCTAGTGCAAGTGGGAGATTGTTAGAGTAGGTGCACGTCGAGCCAAGTGTTGGCCGACTGTTCACAATGAAACTCTTTGTATAAACGATCTTTATTTTAATAATATTTCAATTTATTAATTTGGCGCATCTTTATCTTTATACCCATGCTTGTTGCATAGATAAAGTCCTTGAATATGCAAATAGTAGAAAGAATATGAGATGCTCATATGATGAGTATCATGAAACTCATATTTGGAATACTGTATATTCTAAACCGTTCCTAGTCGATTCAGCCGCCACTAAGAAGGATAAAGGCCGCTCGAGTTAGAGACTAGTATCTGCGATGTGAGTACCATGTTTCATTGGTAGGGGACATTGTGATGTCCGAGCATGCAGATAGGTGCTCCTGGTAGAGTGCACTGAACAACCCTCTATAAAGGACTTTCCAAGTGGTTCTCACTTATCGAGTGGAAAAGTCCTAGTTTATGGTTGTACACCATTAGTCCTTATGACCCGGGACAACATTGAGACTCTATATGCTAGCGTTTCACTTTGACTTGTTTACCGACTCTTATGGGGTCATCAGGTGGCAAGGTTGGGTGTTACGGCGAAACATATAGGAGTCGATGCATTGTAGCCGGGGATTCACCGCTTACCTACGGGTATGGATATCCTATGTGTTTTTCATGTATGTGTGGGTTGAAATCTCTGATCAGAGTATGGTGGTAATTATGAAAGGGGTTTCATAGATTACACCATCGATGCAACCACAACATGACACATAGTATCGATTCATTGACAACTCTCGATAGACCAATAGTTGTCGAATCGGTCGGGATATATGAGTTGAAGGGACCGTACTGTACGCTAACCATAATTGAATGGTTCTTGCAGGCACTATCATGTGATACCTAGGGAATCACGTAAGCGATGCTGCTAGGCGTTTAACGTGATTGGTTGGGTACTATCAGACTTGAGTTCTGACGTTCTTACTATCAAGGAGTTGATAAGTAAGAATGGAGCAATTGGGGTATGCTCGAATAAGGACATGCTTAGTCCGAATCACATAGAGATGTGAACCCACGGCTAGTTGTATCAATGAACCATTGAGGGCCACACAAGTACTTGCTTTGTAAATCCCGAATAGAAGTAAAATAGTTCAATGTGTTGAACGGCTTATAAATGTGTTTATAAGCGTAAAGAAAATAGAAGTATGACTTCTAAGAGAGAAATATAAATTTTAATTTATGGAAGTGTTCCTAAGATTAAAATTTGGCCAAGTAAATAATATAGTTGAAAATTGTGATTTTCATAAACATTATTGTGGACTAAATTAAATTAATTCAAGTGTTGAATTAATTAAACACTAGTGGACCTAGTAGAGTCTAAATAATTAAATTAATTCAAGTGTTGAATTAATTAAATAATATTGAGTCTTGTAGAGCTCAATTTAAATAATTATTTAACTAGTGGGACTTGAGTAAAATCAAGTAATATTTAATTAATCTCAAATGTGTTTGAGATAATAAAATTTAGTCTATGGTTTTTAATGTGTTAAAAACCATATTATATATGTGAGGCATGCTAGGGTTTGCATGCTTGGGAGGTGAAAAGGTTGTGAATACTTTTTATTAAAAAATTCAAAAGCATGCAACTTTTGAGAGACAACTTTACACAACAACCTAGGCTAGTCTCCCACTCCACACTCTATCACTTTGGCCGAAAATTGGAGGAGTTTTACTCTCATTTTTCTCTCATCTTGTGTTCTTCATTTTCTTGGAGAATACTCACTTCTTTTGATAAATCTTCAAATATTTCTAGTGCAATATTTGAAGGGGTTTACAAAGCTAAGTGGTGGGCCTAATTCTTGAAGAGGAAGTAGGTGTGCTTGTAGATTTTCATCCATACAAGAGCTAAAGTGTTTACACTTTAGTTGGAGCCATTCATCAACTCTAAGGGGTTGATAGGTAAAACTTTCTACAAACACCCTATGTATGATTTATTGTGTTTGAAATGTAAATATTGCACAAAAGGAGGTGGCCGAAATTTTGCTCTAAAAACTTAAAATTTTTGCTTCCGTTGCGTTTCCGGCCACCGTAACCGGTCCGCTTTCAGGGATCACCACAGGCACATTGCACGATGTCATAAGATGGTATATTGGCGGATGTGCCCAAGTCTGTCACTGGATGTTTGGTTATCGATGTGGATAGATTGATAGCTTCTTCTATTACTGTTGGTTGATATTATATCGATGTGGATAGATGTATAGCTTCTTCTATTACTGTTAATTGATATTATATCGATGTGGATAGATTCATCGTTCCATCTATTACTGTTAATCGATGTTATATCGATGTGGATAGAATCGGACTTTGTTCTATTACTGGTAATCGATATCATATCAATGTGGATAGAATCAGGGCTTGCTCTATTACTGGTAATCGATAATATATCAATGTGGATTGAATCAGGGCTTCGTCTATTACTGTTAATCGATACTGTATCGGTGTGGATAGAGCTGGAGTCTTTTCTATTACTGTTAATCGATAATCGATACTGTATCGGTGTGGATAGAGCTGGAGTCTTTTCTATTACTGTTCATCGATACTATATCGACGTGGATAGAACTGGAGTCTTTTCTATTACTGTTAGTCGATATATACATGCCAACTTCTGGAACCGGGATCCCTAGACTAGGATTGAATCTAGTCTGAATTTTGTAGCTACAAGTATTGTTGACAGTGTGTTATTGATTATGTTTCAGATTGTTACATATTGTTGATACCTGATTACATGCTCTATATTTGTTATATGATTGCATGTTTCATTGATTTATACTGGGAGTTATTCTCACCGGTTTATCCGGCTGTTGTCTTGTCTGTATGTGTACTTGACAACAGGTGGGACATGTTCAGGGTCGAGGAGATGAGGAGAGATCGAGTTAGAGTGGAGACTTCGGACATTGATCTGAGATAGGGTTTGAACACTTGACATTAGTTGTTAAACTCTAGTTTGAATAAATGTTTTGTAATACAGGAATTGTATTTTATATACTGAGATGTATATATGTTTTATTTCACTACCTTCCGCAATTTAAAAAGAAAATTATTTTTTTAGACCCTGTTTTATAATTGATTAATTAGTCCCAATGATGATTAAGAACTTGATTAGCGTTCGGGTCCCCACAACAGGTGGTATCAGAGCTTTAGGTCCTTGAATTGTAGGTTCCTTAGCACTGAGATAAAAGTTAGTGAGCAGGGTAGATTGAGTTTTCTTTCCCTGTATGTGGTTGCTAGCATGTGATTTCATATACTGGTGATTTATATGTATGCTAGCATGATATTATGTTTTATTGCCTGGATTTATATGGCATAGAAATGCATATAATGTTGAAATAACATTGTATCTGCTAAGATTTCAGTATGTTGTTACTGTGTATTAAGCTACATGTTACCTGGATATCGGAGGTGATTTGGTAATATGTATTATATGAAACTGAATCAGAACCAATTCTTGATCAGAGGTAAGCTGATCAGGATTGGGATTGAGACGGATTTGTCTCCTGTTATTATTAATACATGTGATTATCAGATATTCCTCCTAGACGAATTCCAGAACGGGGTAGTACATCGTATGATCAGATGGATGTGTCTGAAACTCTAATGGAAACACAGATGATAAGATTTCAGTCATTTCAACCACCGATTTTGAGGGGTGTTGAAACACCAGCTGATTGTGAGACTTGGCTGGAGGATATCGAAATGCTGTTTGAATTTCTGGGATTCACAGACGAGTGCAGAATTAAACTAGTTGGGAATCAGCTACGGGAAGTCGCTAGGAGTTGGTGGCTGGTAAACCGGGAAGCCATAGTACAGCGTGGTTTCACGATTACGTGGAAACTTTTCAAAGTGGAATTTTATCAAAGGTTTGTACCTCTATCATATCGAGAGGACAAAAGTGCAGAATTTGCAAATTTGAGGCAGGGTCCATTGAAGATTGATGAATATTTGGCCCATTTCTTTACCTTGTTACAGTTTGGTCCGCAAGTGGCGAGAAATGATACAGCTGTAGCTGATCAGTTTATCAAGGGCTTGAATCCGGAAATACGCACCTTGGTGACTGTGAAACAACCGAGTAATTTTACTGATACTCTGAATCGAGCCAGAAGAGCAGAAACCGTTCTAATGAGACAAAAAGAAGCTTCATATGTTCTTCCAACACCGATACCACAACAACTGCCTTCCAGAATCGAGATTGGCAGTAGCAGTGGTGGAAAGAAAGAAATGTTGAAAGTGCGAAAGAAGCAATTCAAGAAGTTTGGGAGCGGTTCATCTAGCTCTAGTGGCTCTAGTCCGAATTATACTGGAGTTCATTGCAGGAATTGCGGTGGGAGACATACCCCGGAACTATGCCATGGAGTGACTGGTCGGTGCAACTTCTGTAAACAGCAAGGACACTTTGCTAGAATCTGTCCACAGAAAGGTGCCCGAAGATTTCAGGAAGCAGGATCATCTGGGGGTGGTGATCGAGAAACAGACCCAGTGTGGGGACCCGGACGCTAATCATCTTCTTAATCATCACTGGGATGTAATTATCTATTCTGATAAACAGGGTCTAAAAATTCTTCTTTTTAAAATATAAACGCGGAAGGTAATAGCATCTAATAATATACATATCTGTATAAAATACATTTCAGTATTAACATACAATAATCTAATCTAAGGTTCAACTACTAAATTCAAGTAATAAAACCCAATCTACTGTAAGTCCGGAATCACCACGCTAACTCGTCTTCTCTCATCGTCATCTCGACCCTGATCCAGCCCCACCTGTTGTCATGCACACATACAAAACAAGACAACAGCCGGATAACTCCGGTGAGAATAAATCCCAGTATAAAACATGGTAAACATGTATATACATAAAATAATTCATGAAACATGCTGTTACGAATAAAATCGAAACATTAGATTTCATAAGCTATGAAATCTAATCACACAACAAGCATGCACTTCAAATCAACCAACCATGCATATAACCAATCTAAATCATAAAAACATGCTAGCACAATTGGAAGCAATAATGATGGGTCCTATGATCTAGGAACCACATCCATATAAGCATGCAGTCCTAATCAAATCACGTCTAGACTTGACTCGACTAGAACTCTAGGGATCCTGGTGTGAATAAGACGTCACTACCTACCCTCCAATCGGGGTAATGAACGTCTCATTCCTAGACTTCGGTCTGAGCTGTATCAACGGCGGCAATAAGAGTAATACCTACTCCTATGCTGAGATACACCGAAACGTCTAGATATTTGACAATGCCTGTCAAAGACTTTCCTATCTTAACTGCAATGAATAACAATCTGTAAACAAAGCATAATCATATTCATAACTGAATATCACAATTATCTTACCTGCTTGAATACAGATTCTATAATCAAAGCATAATCAGATAACAATATAAACAATAATCTAGTATGTGATTTTATTGGGAAACTCAAATTAATCTAATTTGAGTTATGCGTCCCGAATATCACATGAATTATACCTTTGTCTTCCTGATCTGATGAAGACGACGTCTCGAAGTCGAATCTGTTCATCCCTGATCTGAAACGACAATAACAAATACATTGTATCAATATGTAGTTCAAATCACAATCTGTTCTGAACAATACCCAATTCAGTATATAATCTGATCCATATCTGAACAAACCACAATCTGATTCATATCAACAAGATCATAATATAACATAAATCAATACTGAATCTGACCAATCTGCGCCAACTGATGTTTAGACGGCATATCATATCATGTCGATAACCCGACAATCTCAACATCACAAATAACCTATCAGAACTTGGAGTCAATACCATAATATCATTCTTCTAATTCCAGCATATGAATGTCTAACAACTGCATCTTCAGAAATGCTGAAATATATAATACAGACATACGGTATTATTTCCTCTATCTGACTTCACATAACTACTGAATAACCTATCCAGACCCATAAGAATAATCCTCTATTCATTCTTAAATCAAGAATACTACCATTTAGTTTGAAGTCTCAGTCAATATCTTCTAAAATTCATAACAATTGTATAACCAACTTATTCTTAAATCTGTCTTCGATTATACAATATCTACGGTAGTATAAACACCATATCTGAATCATATTCAATTCTGACAATATCATAAATTCAAATCTTGTCTAAACATAACAAAACTTACGTCCAGTTGTAGCCTGCGTTGCTAGGAACACAGTACCGAAGTCGGATTCAAAATCAGACGGGCGGATCGTTCGCAAATTGAATTCTAAACCACGAATTCTCCGAATTCTCTATTCTTCCCTTTTCTCATTTTTGGATTAACGTTTAAGATGATATGCATGTATATATATATATATATACACTCGTAACATGCATCGAGCCAAGTGGCTCACCTTTCAAGTTGCACGTCGCTCGCTAGGGCGGTCAAAACCTACCGCTAGGGCGAAGCACTCTCGGCCCTCACAATTCTACATGCGCGCTCGGGCGGACAAAAAGTGCCGCCCGGGCGAAGGACTCTCGGCTTTCTACCATTAAACCCTCTCGCTCGGGCGGTCATAAACTCCCGCCCGGGCGAATGACATTCGGCCCAAATCTTGTGTCCCTCATAATTTTTTCCAATTTGATCTCGAACTGGCCCGGCTATAATTACATCAAGTCATAATCAACAAATCATCTCAGATTACGTTAATTAAATTCTCGGGCATTACACCCAGGACACACTTGATGATACAGTGACAGGTACTGGTCTTTTATGATTAGATTGCATATGTATTGATATATACTGATGCATTCTTTACGATTATCTTTGACTGAGTTGCATTGATATACATTGTACCTGTGGGGTCTGTGTATACTGTAGTATTGAGTTTTGTTTTAATCTTTTGGAGGAAAAGATTGTTATCAGTGAACTTTGTAACTATTATATACTGCAGTAAAATGAGAATGAGATGGAATTAGATGATGTTGTACTTGTGTTGTTTGATTTTAACTATATTATTGATATATAATAACAAGTACAGAGTGAGTATAGATTCTTGCCAGGAGATGGTGAGATTTTGACCTGAAATGGCCAAAGAATAAATAATGTACGGTAAGAATTCTCGATTTTGAATTCCTTGATATACGTACTATCTGACTTGATGATTATCGAAAGGAATGGAGCAATTCCTTATATATTCAGTTGATTACTGAAATTGAGCATATCAGGAGCTGATTTGTCGATAGCAGGAGATTTGCTATAATTTTTGCAGATTTAGATTTTAGATTTGCTTTGTATCAGGAAGATTGATTACAGCCTTGATTCTATACCAGGTACTGGTGTTATTTTAGAATTCTGTATAGAATAATACTGAATGAATTAAAAGAATTTAGATAGCAGTTTGATGATTTATGGCTTGAGAGTTAGAGTTATATCTGAATATGTATTTCTCTATGAGATATCTCAGTTCTGCTATGGGTTGATAAATCCTGTATTCAGAGGTATTCTGATGATTTTATACCAAGTAACTATGATGCGTTGATATACTCGTGATATAGGATTGATTGAATTAAATATTTTGTATGGAATAATCTGGGAGTTCAGATTATTGTATATAAATGGTTTGGATATAAAGATAGTTGAGAACAGTGATTACGGACTGAACAACAGCAATATCAGATAGTTATATTCGCTGGAGTTTGGTAGGTTATTATATCCGATTATTGTTTTGAAATTGCTTGCGAATTGTTATTGTTCTAAAACAGTATTGAGACAGATTATATTGTTTGGGGGACATTACTTTCGAAGAAGATATAGCAGTTGATCTAAACGACTTGAAGATGTGATCAGTTAGTCAGCATTATCAGATATTGGTTGATACTCGAATCGGAGCTGATATTGGTGTTATTCTGAATCCGTATATGATACCAATTGTGATATATTATTGTGATTATATACAGTGCAACCGAATCTGAGCGTCGATCAGAGCATCAGGTAGGTATTACTGTTATATATATATCTTGTCTGTGCCGAATATTCTGAATCTGGAATGACAGACAAGGTCAGAAATGCACAGTGATCGATTCAGTATTCTTTTCGGTAACAGAACAGGTATGAAATTTGAAAGTATGGTTTTGATATAAACAAATGTGATCAATTGTGGCAGAATATGTATTGAAATATCTGAATTGCCAACAGTTGAAGACAGAAAGAGGGAAACCAAGAGATTGATTATCTTGATTGTCGATTTTTTTGTAAATAGAAATGGGAGTACATTTCTAAGAAGTGTGTGATAACACTACTGAATTCGTGGTTTTATTGTACTGTGATGTGATTATGAATGACAGATTGTTTGAATCTGCCTCTATTATGTTGTACAGGACGATGTACAGATACTATTAGACGACTGAAATTATGCTAGAAAAGAGGTCAGATTATATTGAATGCCAAAGTAGAATATATCATACCAGAAGTTTGGTTGCTTTTATACTTTTGGCAGTATATACAATTAACTCTTTTCCTTATTGTGCATAATGGAAGGATAGTCGGAGCGAACTATCCGGATACTGGAGGATATTCAGTAGTTGTAGTGCGTGATGTTAGCACTAGTTGAAATAACTGAATGTTATTTATGTATTTGCACACGACAATAGCTATCAAATGCGTATTGAGATAGCATTCTTAGAAGATTTTGGTACAGTGAGAACTGTTAATTTCCGTCGTATGAAGGATCTCTAAGATTTGATTTGATAGAATCAGAAGCATGATTCAGAAAAAAAAATAAATAAATAAATGCAAACAGCTTGTAAATTTACTTTGACATAGGCCAATGTCGGATGATGACGATTGGTAAATGGAGCTGGAAATTTAATATATCCTTGATTAGGATTGATAAATGAGGATACTGATTTGTTATAGAACTATTGATTGGCATATACGGATGCTGTATAGCCAATATTTTACGATTGATTATGTCACGAATCATTTCAAGTAGTATTATGACATTATACTTCTTGAATGAGTATTTTCCGTTTGGAGTCAAGATCCGGGAAAGGAAAATACCTCAGAATGATGTTAATGAAATGAGTTTGGATGTTAAACTCTGTTATACATTTCTTATGATAGAATTAAATTAATTTAGTGAGAGTTCGAGGACGAACTCAGATCTAAGAGGGGGAGAAATGTAATGCCCAAGAATTTGATTATAGTAATCTGAAATGATTTGGGTATGATTACCGTAATCTGGAATTAATCTGAAATGATTTATTAATTAATTACGGTAAATATAAACGGAACGGATCGGACTAGAACACATGAGAAAGGTGTAAATTGGGTGTGTATGTGTGAGAAGGACTCACGCACATGCGCGAGCCAAAGCGCGCAAATGCGCGGACTAGGCAGTAGGCTTCGCGCATATGCGCGGAGTGACTGCGCGCATATGCGCGAAGGAGGCAGTAGCATGCCTACATTTCGATTGACCTCGCGCATATGCGCCGATAGTGTGCGCGCATATGCGCGAGGCAGTGTGCAAGACACGCGCGGAGATTTTGTTCTCGCGCATATGCACCGCAATGAATAGCGCATATGCGCGAGACGTGCAATAGGCACACTCGGCCACTTGGCTCATTGCATGTGCGAGATATATATATATATATATATACATGTAAACGTTATTCAGATGCAAAAATCGAGAATCTGGGAGGAAAGCTTCAAGTTTCTTTCGATTTAAGAATTGTGATTTTACGAGCGATCCGTCCGTCAGAATTTAAATCCGACTTCAGTACCGAGTTCCTATCAACGTAGACTACAACTGGACGTAAGTTTTGCTACGTTTAGACATGTTTTGAATTTATGATATTGTCTAAATTGAATAGGAGTTAGATATGATGTTCTTGACACAGTAGACATCATATATCTGAAGTCAGATTGAAGAACGGACTGTGTATGGAATTGTTATGAATTTTCAGAGTTTATTCGATTGTAATATACTGAATTGATATCAGAATCATGGTATTATTGATTTTGTGATACTGGGATTGATATCTGATTTGTACTATATCACTGGATATGTTGATATTAGTCAGATTGGGATCAGATGAGTTGTTGAATTGTTATTCTGATAGTGTATTACCGGGATTGCGGGATTGTATAGAATTGATATAGAACTTGGTATTAATATTGATATTGACTATGAGTTTTTGTATTATATCGGTGATGTTGGGATTGACGGGGTTACTGAGATTGTATTATTATACCGTCGAAACATCAGTGAATTGATATTGATCAGACTCAATATTGATGGTGATTATATCGTGATATTGTCGATATGAATTGGATTGTGTCTTGATTCGATATTGGTCAGAATGGGCTTTGAATTGAGCTGTAGATTGACACAGTCTATTTGATATTGTGAATTCAGATTGACATGGACAGACGTGAAATGGAGTCTTCGTCTTCGTCAGATCATGAAGACAAAGGTATAAGTCAATGTGGTATTGGGAGATGGACTTGAGTCGGTTTAGACTTGGGTTTCCCTAAATCACATACTTTACTTTATTGCATTGATATTTGCATTGATTGATTGATATACTTGTTTTCTTGAGTTATAGATTACAGGTATTCGAAGAGTAATCTTATGACAGAAATGCCGTTAGTGGTGGGATCACCACAGGCACATTGCACGATGTCATAAGATGGTATATTGGCGGATGTACCCAAGTCTGTCACTGGATGTTTGGTTATCGATGTGGATAGATTGATAGCTTCTTCTATTACTGTTGGTTGATATTATATCGATGTGGATAGATGTATAGCTTCTTCTATTACTGTTAATTGATATCATATCGATGTGGATAGATTCATCGTTCCTTCTATTACTGTTAATCGATGTTATATCGATGTGGATAGAATCGGACTTTGTTCTATTACTGGTAATCGATATCATATCAATGTGGATAGAATCAGGGCTTGCTCTATTACTGGTAATCGATAATATATCAATGTGGATAGAATCAGGGCTTCGTCTATTACTGTTAATCGATACTGTATCGGTGTGGATAGAACTGGAGTCTTTTCTATTACTGTTAATCGATACTATATCGACGTGGATAGAACTGGAGTCTTTTCTATTACTGTTAGTCGATATATACATGCCAACTTCTGGAACCGGGATCCCTAGACTATGATTGAGTCTAGTCTGAATTTTGTAGCTACAAGTATTGTTGACAGTGTGTTTTTGATTATGTTTCAGATTGTTACATATTGTTGATACCTGATTACATGCTCTATATTTGTTATATGATTGCATGTTTCATTGATTTATACTGGGAGTTATTCTCACCGGTTTATCCGGCTGTTGTCTTGTCTGTATGTGTACTTGACAACAGGTTGGACAGGTTCAGGGTCGAGGAGATGAGGAGAGATCGAGTTAGAGTGGAGACTTCGGACTTTGATCTGAGATAGGGTTTGAACACTTGACATTAGTTGTTAAACTCTAGTTTGAAAAAATGTTTTGTAATAAAGGAATTGTATTTTATATACTGAGATGTATATATGTTTTATTTCACTACGTTCCGCAATTTAAAAAGAAAATTATTTTTTTAGACCCTGTTTTATAATTGATTAATTAGTCCCAATGATGATTAAGAACTTGATTAGCGTTCGGGTCCCCACAACAGAACTTTGGGAACACTTTTGCGTGCTATTCTTAAAAAGAACTTGGATTGACATTTCTATGGACTTTATTTTGGGGTTGCCTAGGACTAAGAAGGGGACGAATTCTATTTTTTGATTACTTTATGGGCTAAACTTTGCTCAATATTGTTGTATTCTACTACTTGTCATCCTCAAACAGATGGACAAACTGAAGTTGTCAATAGAACTTTGGGAACACTTTTTGCGTGCTATTCTTAAAAAGAACTTGGATTGACATTTCTATGGACTTTATTTTGGAGTTGCCTAGGACTAAGAAGGTGAGGGATTCTATTTTTGGATTACTTTATGGGCTAAACTTTGCACAATAAAGTTGTGGGGACCCGGACGCTGATCTTCTTCTTAATCATCTTTGGGATTTAATTATCAATTAAGATAAACAGGGTCTAAAAATTTTTCTTTTTAAAATATAAGTGTGGAAGGTAATGGCATCTAAATAATATACATATCTGTATAAAACTACAATTCAGTAGAAAAGTACAATACTGTACAACAGTCTTTTCAATTAATCTAAGGTTCAACTACTAAAGTTCAAGTAATAAAACCAAATCTATCTAAGTCCGGAATCACCACGCTAAACTCGTCTTCTCTCATCATCTTCTCGACCCCGATCTTGCCCCACCTATTGTCATGCACACATACAAAACAAGACAACAGCCGGATAACTCTGGTGAGACTAAATCTCAGTATAAAACATGGTAAGCATGCATATAAATAATCTAAATCATAAAACATGCTATCATGAACATATTCAACAGTAATAGATTTCATAATCTATGAAATCTACTCAAAATAAGCATGCCACTCAATTCAGATAAACATGCAATTCAAATCAAATCATATAAACATGCTATCATACTGAAAGCAATAAACATGGGTTTCGTAGTCTATGAAACCACGTCTCTAAACACATGCAGTTCTAGTCAAATCATGTCTAGACTCGACTCAACTATAACTCTAGGGATCCCGGGGTGAATAAGACGATCTGTCACCTACTCTCCAATCGGGGTGACGGTACGTCTTATTCCTAGACTTCGGTCTGATCTGTATCGAATAATCTACAATAGGACGATGTCTGCTCCTATGTAACGATACACCGAACGTCTAGAAGTCTGCCTGATCTGTCAAACTTTCCTATCTTAATGTAATGCATAACAATCTGTAAACAATGCATAATCATCTCAACATATAAACAAAGCATATTCAAATCAGAATATAAAAATAATCTAGTATGTGATTTTATTGGGAAACTCAAATTGGATCTTATTTGAGTTATGTCTTCCCGTATATCACAGGAATTATACATTTGTCTTCCCTGTCTGACGAAGACGATGACCTGTATCCAAATCTGTCCATATCAAATCTGAAAAGACAATATCGAATACATAGTATCAATGAATAACTCAATTCATAATCTGTTCTGATCAATACTCAACTCAGTACATAATTTGATCAATATCTGAACAAGATACAATTCAATCCATGTCATCGATATCACAATACAATCTGAATCATATCTGAATCTGATTAATCTAAATCAATACTGAATCTGATCAACCTAAATCAACTGATGTTTCGACGGCATAATAATACGATCTGAATAACCCCGTCAAACTGAACATCACAGATATAATTCTAGAACGTATAATCAATACTGATATAACTCATAATCTCATTGATACCATAAATCTGATATCGAATCTCAGTCAATATCTTTCAAAAATCTTAACAATTACAGAAACAGTCTGTTCTTTAATATGACTTCAATTCTACAATGTCTACGATAGTAGAAACACCATATCTGAATCATATTCGATTCTAGCAACATCATATTTTCAAATCATGTCTAAACGTAACAAAACTTACGTCCTTGTGTAGCTCTTGGTGAAAGGAGCTCAAAACTGAAGTCGGATTCAAATTCTGATAGACGGATCTTGCCGAATCGAAATTTTAAAGAAAATAAAAGCTTGAGAATTTCCATGGAAGCTTTCGGTTTTTTCCTTCATGCAATTCTGAATTTTAAAGTGCACAATGACACGTTAATGGGGTGACCAAGACAAGTGTCCCACTCAATTTTCCATATTTGCACTTTAGTCCCTCAACTTTTCACTAATTGCAAATTAGCCCCCGCTCAATCTTTTAAATTCAATTCAATCCTAAATAATTCCATTTCAATCCTAAATAATTGCAAACATCTTAGAATATAATTCAACACTCCAAAAGTTTCCAGTTACATATTCTCGGGTTAAAATAATATCATCTTTATTATCCCGGGCCTTACATTTCTCCCCCTCTGAAATTTGAGTTCGTCCTCGAACTCATAAATAATCAATTCAGAGATATCAGAAGAAATGCATAACAGAGTTTAAACCAAAACTCAAATATCTGATTCCAGTCTGGAATAAGAATTCACTAAGTATAATGTCATAATACTTCTCCAGTTCTTCTGACAGAATCAATCTCACCATGTGGGTTATACAACATCCGTATAAACCACTCCATAGTCTATAATGATTCAATATAGCCAACCATCGTTAAATCTGCTGCTCTCGATCTAGGACATATTCAATCCTCGACTCAAATACCAATCATCATCATCCGATGTTGGTTTATGACATCTGTTTTTTCTGAACTATCTTCATCTTCCTTCGAATTTCTTTAAAAGAATTAGAAATCTGTAGTATTCACTGTATATTGTCCTGACTAAAACTATCTCATTACCCATCTGATAAGCTGATAGCTATTGTCATGTCATGATAATAAGTCATATCAATTAGTGCTAACATCCAGCACTCTATAACTGTACAAAAATATTCCAATCCCTGGCTAATACATTCTGACGGTCTGTCAATCTGTAAAATCATCTAAGAGAGAGTTCATGATATATTCTATCACAAGTATACAATAAATCACAATCTGATATCATCTACGGTGACATTCTGATCTTTCTGACCACTTCTCTGACATCGATCTGTGTCATCTGGTCATGTTTGTACGTTATCTGGTACAAACTATTAGATATAGATTGAACAATCTGTCAATCTTAATCATATCATATCATAATCTATAGAAAATGACAATAATGTCATTACGAAAGTCATAGAAATGTACTCCCATTTCTATTTAAAATTATACAATTCTGTAATAAATCTTCTGATTTCTGTTTTTCTGTCTTTTCTGTTAGCAATTCAGACATATCAGTATAATTTCTGCTAACATTTCAATACAATTTCTGTCATCACTGATCTAATCTGTTTATATCAAAACTATCTGTGCGAATATCATACATGCTCAGTCACAAACATAACAACTGAAGTCACTACAGCGCATTTCTGCCATTATCTGTGATTTCAACTTCGAACTACTGACATAAACGAATCAGTTAATAACATAAATGAGAGAAAATATACCTACCTGGTATTCGGCTCTGACTATCGATATCAAGCTTTGCTGTACAATTCTGACACATCTGACATCACAGAATAATCAATCTCATATAAAGTACAAAATCACATATCTGTTACTCTGATCTGACTATTACAATCAAGTTCTGAACATTCTGATCACAGTCTTGAATTACTGTAACTCTTGAATTCAACTCTGATTCAGTTGGAACTGTATATAATATCAACGGTTCACAATAATCTGTAGCATATACGGATTCAAAATAACAGTAATATCAAATCAGATACAAAATATCAATATCCTATACAGCTCTAGTGAGTTCAGTGAACTCATAAAACAAGGATTTCTGATAAACATCTTCATGTCATTCTGATCAACTGTTATATCCCATCTGCAATAAAATATGCTCCACAAAATAATATAAGATGTCTCAAATACTGATTTAGAACAATAATACTCAGCAGATATAAAGCAACAGTCGAAAATAATCTGCCAAATCAGACAAACTACATTTCTGATATTTCTGACATTTCTGACATTTCTGATATCGGTATCTTATCAACCACTGGTCGAAATCTCAACTGTGTCAAGATCAATCGGTATACTGACTTCAGATAACGCATACTCTGAATACCATCTGTTTCAAGCAGGATTCTTATCTGAATAATTTCTGTATACAATCATCACAGTTCTCAGAATATTCAATAAAATCTTCAGGTATTCGATTCGATCAATCAAATACTCCAATTATATCAAATCTCATAGAGACAATGAGCATAAAATCATCAGAACATCTCTGAAGATACTGACACATACCAAAGAGAAAAACTAAATCAGATGTAACTCCTGGTTGGTACTCTTCTACTGATCTTTCAATTCATTCTGTATCATTCTATACATTCAGTATCATTTTGTACTAAATTCTAAAACAACAATCAGTATCTGATCTAAATTCACTTCTGAAATCTATCTTTCTGATATAACACACAATCTGAAATCTCATCTGGCTAATGTCTGCCAACTCATACATCATTGACATATCTGTCAATGTTAGGCTCGATCTCAGTAGGTCTACTGAATATATAGGGATGCAATCTGCTCCTTTCTGTATTAATCGAGTCATATACAATACCGATATCAAAGGAATTCTAAATCTAGAATCCTTATCGTGGTTTCTCCACTGATCAATCATCTCTGGTCTGAATCTTACCCTTTCTGGAAAAATTCTACAATATGTCTGTACTTGTTCAGCATATACATATCAATAATTCGTTCAAATCAGAAAACACAAGTACATCATAATCTATTTCTATTTCCTTCTCATCTTACTGTAGTATACAAGATGTTACAGAAATCTCTGATATTAACATTTCCTCAACAAGCAAGGACATCAATACTACAGTACCTACAGACCCAACAGATACAACATATCTCCATGCAACTCAGTCAAAGATATTCTTAACAAATGCATTAGTATATATCAATACATATGCAATAGAATCATAAAGAATAGTACCTGTTGTGGATTCTGGGTCTGTTTCTCAATTAAATGACGTTCCCTAAGATCTTCGGGACCATCTCTAGGGACAAACTTTAGCAAAATGCCCCAGTTGGTTACAGATATTGCATCTACCCAGCACTCCTTGGCATTTCTATGTGGAATGCCTCCCTCCACAATTTCTGCAATATACTCCTGTATAGCTCGGGCTGGAACCACTGGAACTAGAGGAACCACTTCCAAATTTCTTGAACGGCTTCTTTTGAGCTTTCAATGGTTCTTTATTTTTATCACTGCTGCTGCCAATCTCGACTCTAGAAGGCAGTTGCTGTGGATTCGGAGCTGGAAGATCATACGATGCTTCCTGTTGTACTGTCAGAACTGTTTCTGCTCTTTCGGCCCTATTCAAGGTATCAGCAAAACTACTTGATTGCTTCATATTCACCAATGTACGTATTTCTGGATTCAATCCTTGAATGAACTGACTAGAAATAACATCATCATTTCTAGCCACAAGAGGGGCAAAACGTAACAAGGTGAAAAACTGTGCCAAGTACTCATCAATACTCACCTGATTCTGTCTTAGGTTTGTAAACTCTGCATTTCTGTCCTGTCTATATGATGTAGGGAAGAATCTTTGATAAAATTCAAATCTAAAGGTCTTCCACAGAATCATTAAACTACGCCGTTCTAAGTTTTCCTTAGTTACCATCCACCAACTCTTTGCAATATCCTGTAGCTGATTCCCAATCAGTGTAATTCTGCACTCATCTGTAAAGCCAAGGAATTCAAATAACATTTCTATATCTTCAAGCCAATTCTCACAATCTGCTGGTGTCTCAGTACCTTTTAAAATCGGTGGTTTGTACGACTGAAACTTCTTCATCTGTGTTTCTATCTGATTTTCTGATCTATCTATCTGAGTTTCTGGTATATCCGTCTGATCATACAAAGTACTACCCCTTTCTGGAATTCTCCGAGGCGGTATATCTGAATATCAAACAAATCAGTACACAATCTATACAATCTGTCTCAGCCCTCTTCTGATCATATACCTCTGATTCGGACACGGTTCTGATTCAGGCTTAGTAATTACATGCTGTAATCAACTCAAATAACAAACAACATGTAATAGGGAAAGCAATAAATCATGCTAGCACACACAATGTAAGTCAACACTGAAATAATTCTCATGCTAGCAATCACATGCAAGGAAAGAAACTCAATCTACCCCGCTCATCCTCTTCTATCTCAGTCTCAAGAATCTATCAACTCTGACTGTAATGCCCGAGAATTTAATTAACGTAATCTGAGATGATTTGTTGATTATGACTTGATGTAATTATAGCCGGGCCAGTTCGAGATCAAATTGGAAAAAATTATGAGGGACACAAGATTTGGGCCGAATGTCATTCGCCCGGGCGGGAGTTTATGACCGCCCGAGCGAGAGGGTGTAATGGTAGAAAGCCGAGAGTCCTTCGCCCGGGCAGCACTTTTTGTCCGCCTGAGCGCGCATGTAGAATTGTGAGGGCCGAGAGTTACTCGCCCGGGCGGATGTTTTTGACCGCCCGAGCGAGGCTGCTGGAATGGGCGAGGCCGAGAATGACTCGCCCGGGCGGCAACTTTTGTCCGCCCGAGCGAGCGACGTGCAACACAAAGGAATGTGCCACGTTTTGTTCATGCATGGAGTATATATATATACATATAACAAGCGTCTCTTATTCAGAATAAGCAAAGGAAATCGATGGTTTAGGAGGAAAGCTTTGTTCTTTTCTTCGAAATTGATTTGCGAGTAAACCGTCTATCCGAATTGAAATCTGACTTCGGTATAGTATTTCTAGCAACGCAGGCTACAACTGGACGTAAGTTTTGTTACGTTTAGACAAGATTTGAATTTATGATATTGTCAGAATTGAATATGATTCAGATATGGTGTTTTTACTACCGTAGATATTGTAGAATCGAAGTCAGATTTAGAAACAGATTGGTTATGGAATTGTTATGAATTTTAGAATTGATTTGCTTGAGATTGCTATCAGAATTATGCTGTTATTCATGTTGAAGTGTACAGATACTGAAGTTATAGATTGTACTGAGATTTATTAGGAATTCTGGTAGTGTAATTGTGATGTTAAGACTGACGGGGTTACAAGACTGTAGTGTTATGCCGTCTAAACACCAGTTGGTACAGATTGATCAGATTCAGTATTGGTTTCTGTTATCTCGTGATATTGTTGATGTGATCAGATTTTGTACTGAATTGGGTATTGATCAGAACAGATTGTGTTTTGAGCTACACATTGATACAGTGTATTTATTCTTGTCATTTCAGTTTGAAGATGGACAGACTGGACTTCGAGACTACGTCTTCCTCAGACGGGGAAGATAAAGGTATAATTCATGTGATATTTGGGACGCATAACTCAAATTAGATTAATTTGAGTTTCCCAATAAAATCACATACTAGATTATTGGTTATATTGTTATCTGATTATGCTTTGATTATAGAATCTGTATTCAAGCAGGTAAGATAATTGTGATATTCAGTTATGAATATGATTATGCTTTGTTTACAGATTGTTATTCATTGCAGTTAAGATAGGAAAGTCTTTGACAGGCATTGTCAAATATCTAGACGTTTCGGTGTATCTCAGCATAAGAGTAGGTATTACTCTTATTGCCGCCGTTGATACAGCTCAGACCGAAGTCTAGGAATGAGACGTTCATTACCCCGATTGGAGGGTAGGTAGTGACGTCTTATTCACACCGGGATCCCTAGAGTTCTAGTCGAGTCAAGTCTAGACGTGATTTGATTAGGACTGCATGCTTATATGGATGTGGTTCCTAGATCATAGGACCCATCATTATTGCTTCCAATTGTGCTAGCATGTTTTTATGATTTAGATTGGTTATATGCATGGTTGGTTGATTTGAAGTGCATGCTTGTTGTGTGATTAGATTTCATAGCTTATGAAATCTAATGTTTCGATTTTATTCGTAACATCATGTTTCATGAATGATTTTATGTATATACATGTTTACCATGTTTTATACTGGGATTTATTCTCACCGGAGTTATCCGGCTGTTGTCTTGTTTTGTATGTGTGCATGACAACAGGTGGGATAGGATCGGGGTCAAGAAGACGACGAGAGAAGACGAGTTAGCGTGGTGATTCCGGACTTGGATATAGACTTGGTTTTATTACTTGAATTTAGTAGTTGAACCTTAGACTAGATTATTGTATTTTAATACTGAAATGTATTTTATACAGATATGTATATTATTAGATGCCATTACCTTCCGCGTTTATATTTTAAAAAAGGAAAAATTTTTAGACCCTGTTTATCAGAACTGATTATTTAAATCCCAACGATGATTAAGAAAATGATTAGCGTCCGGGTCCCCACAACAGGTGGTATCAGAGCCGATAGTTCCTTTAGCGATAGTTCCTTTAGCGATAGTTCTTTTAGAGATAGATCATTGAGATTGAGATAGTAAGAACTGATAGATCTTTTAGACTGACTTAGATTAAGATAGAAGAGAATGAGCGGGGTAGATGAAGTTTCTTTCCTTGCATGTCTGTGCTAGCATGAGATTGATTTTCAGGTTGATTGACATTGTGTGCTAGCATGAGACACTGTGTTACTGCTTTAAGATACATGGCTACCTGACTATTTGATTTAAATTGGTATTATGTATTCTTGAGTATGAATCAGATCGGATTCATGATCAGCAGTAAGATGATCATGATCAGAAAAGATTGGCACAGATTTGTATTATTGGGTTACTAATGTGTGTGGTAATCAGATGTACTTTCCAGAAGGATTTTGGAAACAGGCAGTACTTCGTATGAGCAGCCATATATACCAGAACCGCAGATAGATGCGTCAGCGACTCCGATGGAAACCAAGTTGGCAGAATTTCAGTTATTACAGCCGCCGATTCTGAGTGGTATTGAGACATCTGAAGAATGTCAGAACTGGTTTGATGATATGGAGATACTGTTAGGGTTACTTGATTGTACAGATCAGCAGAGGGTTAAATTGGTAAGTTATCAGTTACGAGAGGCTGTCAGGAATTGGTGGATTACGATCAAAAGTATATTAGACGTACGGGGTACGGTGATCACGTGGGAAGTCTTTACAATTGAATTCTATCAACGATTTTTCTCAGTGTCTTATAGAGAGGACAAAAGAGCGGAATTTGAGAATTTGAGACAAGGTCAAATGAATGTTGAAGATTATGTTGCCAAATTCTCTACGCTACTGCATTTTGCTCCTCAGTTGGCTGGGAATGAAGAAGCTGTAGTGAATCAGTTCGTCAGAGGATTAAATTCAGAGATAGTAGCATGGATGAATGTACAGCAACCTTAGTATTTTGCTGATGTCTTAAGTAAAGCAAAGAGAGCGGAGGCCAGTCTGACTAGACAATTGGGAAGGTTGTGCATGCAGCAACCTCAGACACATCAAACCCCTCGTCGATTTGATCGTGGCAGTACAAGTGGAAAGGAAGAGTTACTGAAAGCTCGGAAGAAACAGTTCAAGAAGTTAGGCAGTGGTTCCTCCAGTTCCAGTGGCTCCAGTCCGAGTTATACTGGAGTTTATTGCGCTAGGTGTGGAGGGAGACATCCCACCGAACAATGCCAGGGAGTGACTGGTAGATGCAATGTCTGCGGACAACATGGGCATTTTGCTAGAGTGTGTCCTCAGAAGGGTTCCCAAAGATTCCAGGGAGCAGGACCATCGGGTGGCAATGCGTGAGAAACAAACCCAGAAACTACCACAGGTACTATTCTTTATGATTATACTGCAGATGTATTGATATATACTAATGCGTTCGCCATGAGTATCTGTGATTGAGTAGCATGATGATATGCTATATTTATGGGGTCTGTTTGTGCTGTAGTATTGATTTCCTTACTGTTTGGAAGAATATGTTGATATCAGAGATTTCTGTGACATGTTATATACTACAGTAGAATGAAACCGGGATTGGGCTAGATATGATGTACTGGTGTTATATGATTTCGATCTCAGTATGGATATGTACTGCTAAACAAGTACAGAAATATTGTAGCATGTGTTCTGGAAATAGTTGATAAATGAGGATTCTAGATCTAGAATTCCTTAGATCATTGTACTGTTCTTGACTCGATTAGTACAAAAAGGAATAGATAGTATCCTTATGTATTCAGTAGATCCACTGAAATCGAGTCTAGCAATAACACATGGGCTAGTAATCCAATAGTTGACTGGTGTTGGCCTAGATAGGATGTCAGATGTGTTTTATATCAGACTGAAGGAAGAAGTGACAGATTAAAGTATGGACTAAGGAATCCAGTTGATTGTGTATTTCTCTGGAAGACATTTTAGTTGGTTTCTAAATTGACAGATTATGTGTTCAGGGGTATTTTGAAGAATTATGCTTGTTATATCTATGATTCCGGGATATATCCATAGCATCTGATTGTTTATTTTGAAGACTGGGTTAAATATTCCGAGAACTGTGATTATTGTATACAGCAATGGGTCAGGTATGGATCCGAATGCAGTTATTGATACAGGTTTTCATTCAGACTATGCGGTATCAGAAATGTCAGCATTAGCAGAATGTCAGATATGTCGGAACCAGATTATCTTCTTCTGATTTTCTTTTCTTGTATTGCTTTATGTCTGCTGAGTATTGGTATGATTCTAAATCAGTATTTGAGACATCTTATATTGGTTGGGAGTATATTCTATTTGCAGATGAGATATAGCAGTTGATCTGGGCAGTATGAAGATTTGTCAGCCAGCCAGAATCTATTATGTTATGAGTTTTCTTAAACTCACTAGATCTGTATAGGTTCTTTCTATTCAGAATTTGATGTTATTGTAAGTATTATTCAGTGTGTGATACTATGCAGTTCCAATTGTATCAGAGTTGTTGTGGAAAAGACTGTAGTTCCGAACGGTGATCAGAATTTTCAGACCTGTATTTTGTTGATCAGATCAATATAACATCTGTATGAATTTGCGTTTTCTATGGGTTTGGTTATTTTGTGATATCAGAATGTTTCAGAATTGTTTTCAGCTTTTGATATGGATAGTCAGAGCCGAATGCAAGGTAGGTATTTTTCATTATTTTATATTAGTAACTATTTGTTTATACCGGATAGTTCGAATCTGAAGTCTCAAGTAGTGTCAGAAATGCACCATAGGGGATTCAGTTTTCATTCAGATGGTTCAGAATGTATGATATTCGAACAGATAATGTTTGTATAGACAGATGAGATCAGTTGGGACAGCAAATTATGTTGTAAGATTGGTAGAAATGGTACTGATATGTTTGAATTGAGAACAAAAGAAGCCAGAAAGATATGAATCAGAAGATGATTACCGATTTAGTATATTTCTGAATAAGAAAATGTGAGTATGGCTTTCGGGATAAAAGTACCGTCAATTCTACAGCTTATGATATGATATGATTATGATTGACAGAATATTCAATCTATATCTATCAGTTTGTACCAGATTACGTACAAACAGAACCAGATGACATAGATCAATGTCAAAGGAATTGTCAGATTTACTAGAATGCTGCATTAGATGATATCAGATTGTGATTTGGATGGAGCGGTACTTGTGACGGAAATATCATGAGTTCTCCCTCGCAGAGTTGTTACAGATTGACAGGTAGTCAGCGTGTAGTAACCAGATATTGGCGGATATGGGTAGAACTTTAGTACTAGATGTTAGTACGAGCTGTTATGAATGGTTGTCAGGGTATGACTTACGGTATGACCATAACTATCCAGCTAGATTAGAATGAATAGATGTAAGAAACCAATGTTGGATGATGACGATTGGTATTGGGAGCCGAAGATGGAATAGCAACTACAGGTGGTATTGCTTTGTTATAAATTGCAATTGGCGTATACAGGTGTTATATAGCCAGTAATATGGGATTGATTCGGCTAGTGAAATGAGTTTGGATGTTAAACTCTGTCATATATTTCTTCTGACAAATTTGGTTTGATGATTGGTGAGTTCGAGGACGAACTCAGATCTAAGAGGGGGAGAAATGTAATGCCCGAGAATTTAATTAACGTAATCTGAGATGATTTGTTGATTATGACTTGATGTAATTATAGCCGGGCCAGTTCGAGATCAAATTGGAAAAAATTATGAGGGACACAAGATTTGGGCCGAATGTCATTCGCCCGGGCGGGAGTTTATGACCGCCCGAGCGAGAGGGTGTAATGGTAGAAAGCCGAGAGTCCTTCGCCCGGGCGGCACTTTTTGTCCGCCTGAGCGCGCATGTAGAATTGTGAGGGCCGAGAGTTACTCGCCCGGGCGGATGTTTTTGACCGCCCGAGCGAGGCTGCTGGAATGGGCGAGGCCGAGAATGACTCGCCCGGGCGGCAACTTTTGTCCGCCCGAGCGAGCGACGTGCAACACAAAGGAATGTGCCACGTTTTGTTCATGCATGGAGTATATATATATACATATAACAAGCGTCTCTTATTCAGAATAAGCAAAGGAAATCGATGGTTTAGGAGGAAAGCTTTGTTCTTTTCTTCGAAATTGATTTGCGAGTAAACCGTCTATCCGAATTGAAATCTGACTTCGGTATCGTATTTCTAGCAACGCAGGCTACAACTGGACGTAAGTTTTGTTACGTTTAGACAAGATTTGAATTTATGATATTGTCAGAATTGAATATGATTCAGATATGGTGTTTTTACTACCGTAGATATTGTAGAATCGAAGTCAGATTTAGAAACAGATTGGTTATGGAATTGTTATGAATTTTAGAATTGATTTGCTTGAGATTGCTATCAGAATTATGCTGTTATTCATGTTGAAGTGTACAGATACTGAAGTTATAGATTGTACTGAGATTTATTAGGAATTCTGGTAGTGTAATTGTGATGTTAAGACTGACGGGGTTACAAGACTGTAGTGTTATGCCGTCTAAACACCAGTTGGTACAGATTGATCAGATTCAGTATTGGTTTCTGTTATCTCGTGATATTGTTGATGTGATCAGATTTTGTACTGAATTGGGTATTGATCAGAACAGATTGTGTTTTGAGCTACACATTGATACAGTGTATTTATTCTTGTCATTTCAGTTTGAAGATGGACAGACTGGACTTCGAGACTACGTCTTCCTCAGACGGGGAAGATAAAGGTATAATTCATGTGATATTTGGGACGCATAACTCAAATTAGATTAATTTGAGTTTCCCAATAAAATCACATACTAGATTATTGGTTATATTGTTATCTGATTATGCTTTGATTATAGAATCTGTATTCAAGCAGGTAAGATAATTGTGATATTCAGTTATGAATATGATTATGCTTTGTTTACAGATTGTTATTCATTGCAGTTAAGATAGGAAAGTCTTTGACAGGCATTGTCAAATATCTAGACGTTTCGGTGTATCTCAGCATAAGAGTAGGTATTACTCTTATTGCCGCCGTTGATACAGCTCAGACCGAAGTCTAGGAATGAGACGTTCATTACCCCGATTGGAGGGTAGGTAGTGACGTCTTATTCACACCGGGATCCCTAGAGTTCTAGTCGAGTCAAGTCTAGACGTGATTTGATTAGGACTGCATGCTTATATGGATGTGGTTCCTAGATCATAGGACCCATCATTATTGCTTCCAATTGTGCTAGCATGTTTTTATGATTTAGATTGGTTATATGCATGGTTGGTTGATTTGAAGTGCATGCTTGTTGTGTGATTAGATTTCATAGCTTATGAAATCTAATGTTTCGATTTTATTCGTAACATCATGTTTCATGAATGATTTTATGTATATACATGTTTACCATGTTTTATACTGGGATTTATTCTCACCGGAGTTATCCGGCTGTTGTCTTGTTTTGTATGTGTGCATGACAACAGGTGGGATAGGATCGGGGTCAAGAAGACGACGAGAGAAGACGAGTTAGCGTGGTGATTCCGGACTTGGATATAGACTTGGTTTTATTACTTGAATTTAGTAGTTGAACCTTAGACTAGATTATTGTATTTTAATACTGAAATGTATTTTATATAGATATGTATATTATTAGATGCCATTACCTTCCGCGTTTATATTTTAAAAAAGGAAAAATTTTTAGACCCTGTTTATCAGAACTGATTATTTAAATCCCAACGATGATTAAGAAAATGATTAGCGTCCGGGTCCCCACACTGACTATCTCAATCTAAAGGATCTATGGCTCTGATACCACCTGTTGTGGGGACCCGGACGCTGATCTTCTTCTTAATCATCTTTGGGATTTAATTATCAATTAAGATAAACAGGGTCTAAAAATTTTTCTTTTTAAAATATAAGTGTGAAAGGTAATGGCATCTAAATAATATACATATCTGTATAAAACTACAATTCAGTAGAAAAGTACAATACTGTACAACAGTCTTTTCAATTAATCTAAGGTTCAACTACTAAAGTTCAAGTAATAAAACCAAATCTATCTAAGTCCGGAATCACCACGCTAAACTCGTCTTCTCTCATCATCTTCTCGACCCCGATCTTGCCCCACCTGTTGTCATGCACACTTACAAAACAAGAAAACAGCCGGATAACTCCGGTGAGACTAAATCTCAGTATAAAACTTGGTAAGCATGCATATAAATAATCTAAATCATAAAACATGCTATCATGAACATATTCAACAGTAATAGATTTCATAATCTATGAAATCTACTCAAAATAAGCATGCCACTCAATTCAGATAAACATGCAATTCAAATCAAATCATATAAACATGCTATCATACTGAAAGCAATAAACATAAGTTTCGTAGTCTATGAAACCACGTCTCTAAACACATGCAGTTCTAGTCAAATCATGTCTAGACTCGACTCAACTATAACTCTAGGGATCCCGGGGTGAATAAGACGATCTGTCACCTACTCTCCAATCGGGTTGACGGTACATCTTATTCCTAGACTTCGGTCTGATCTGTATCGAATAATCTACAATAGGACGATGTCTGCTCCTATGTAACGATACACCGAACGTCTAGAAGTCTGACTGATCTGTCAAACTTTCCTATCTTAATGCAATGCATAACAATCTGTAAACAATGCATAATCATCTCAGCATATAAACAAAGCATATTCAAATCAGAATATAAAAATAATCTAGTATGTGATTTTATTGGGAAACTCAAATAGGATCTTATTTGAGTTATGTCTTCCCGTATATCACATGAATTATACCTTTGTCTTCCCTGTCTGACGAAGACGATGACCTGTATCCAAATCTGTCCATATCAAATCTGAAAAGACAATATCGAATACATAGTATCAATGAATAACTCAATTCATAATCTGTTCTGATCAATACTCAACTCAGTACATAATTTGATCAATATCTGAACAAGATACAATTCAATCCATGTCATCGATATCACAATACAATCTGAATCATATCTGAATCTGATTAATCTAAATCAATACTGAATCTGATCAACCTAAATCAACTGATGTTTCGACGGCATAATAATACGATCTGAATAACCCCGTCAAACTGAACATCACAGATATAATTCTAGAACGTATAATCAATACTGATATAACTCATAATCTCATTGATACCATAAATCTGATATCGAATCTCAGTCAATATCTTTCAAAAATCATAACAATTACAGAAACAGTCTGTTCTTTAATCTGACTTCAATTCTACAATGTCTACGAAAGTAGAAACACCATATCTGAATCATATTCGATTCTAGCAACATCATATTTTCAAATCATGTCTAAACGTAACAAAACTTACGTCCTTGTGTAGCTCTTGGTGAAAAGAGCTCAAAACTGAAGTCGGATTCAAATTCTGATAGACGGATCTTGCCGAATCGAAATTTTAAAGAAAATAAAAGCTTGAGAATTTCCATGGAAGCTTTCGGTTTTTTCCTTCATGCAATTCTGAATTTTAAAGTGCACAATGACACGTTAATGGGGTGACCAAGACAAGTGTCCCACTCAATTTTCCATATTTGCACTTTAGTCCCTCAACTTTTCACTAATTGCAAATTAGCCCCCGCTCAATCTTTTAAATTCAATTCAATCCTAAATAATTCCATTTCAATCCTAAATAATTTCAAACATCTTGGAATATAATTCAACACTCCAAAAGTTTCCAGTTACATATTCTCGGGTTAAAATAATATCATCTTTATTATCCCGGGCCTTACAAAAGTTGTAATCTACGACTTGTCATCCTCAAACGGATGGACAAACTGAAGTTGTAAATAGAACTTTGGGAACACTTTTGCGTGCTATTCTTAAAAGAACTTGGACAGACATTTCTATGCACTTTATTTTGGGGTTGCCTAGGACTAAGAAGGGGAGGGATTCTATTTTTGGATTACTTTATGGGCTAAACTTTGCTCAATATTGTTGTAATCTACAACTTGTCATCCTCAAACGGATGGACAAACTGAAGTTGTAAATAAAACTTTGAGAACACTTTTGCGTGCTATTCTTAAAAAGAACTTGGATTGACATTTCTATGGACTTTATTTTGGGGTTGCCTGGGACTAAGAAGGGGAGGGATTATATTTTTAGATTACTTTATGGGCTAAACTTTTCTCCATATTGTTGTAATCTACTACGTGTCATCCTCAAACGGCTGGACAAACTGAAGTTGTAAATAGAACTTTGAGAACACTTTTGCGTGCTATTCTTAAAAAGAACTTGGATTGACATTTCTATGGACTTTATTTTGGGGTTGCCTAGTACTAAGAAGGGGAGGGATTCTATTTCTGAATTAGTTTATGGGCTAAACTTTGCTCAATATTGTTGTAATCTATTACTTGTCATCCTCAAATGGATGGACAAACTGAAGTTGTAAATAGAACTTTGATAACACTTTTGCGTGCTATTCTTAAAAAGAACTTGGACTGACATTTCTATGGACTTTATTTTGGGGTTGCCTAGGACTAAGAAGGGGAGGGATTTTATTTTTGGATTACTTTATGGGCTAAACTTTGCTCCATATTGTTGTAATCTACTACTTGTCATCCTCAAACGGATGGACAAACTGAAGTTGTAAATAGAACTTTGAGAACACTTTTGCGTGCTATTCTTAAAAAGAAATTGGACTGACATTTCTATGGACTTTATTTTGGGGTTGCCTAGGACTAAGAAGGGGAGAGATTCTATTTATGGATTACTTTATGTCAGTCCAAGTTCTTTTAAGAATAGCACGCAAAAGTGTTCCCAAAGTATTCTCAAAGTTCTATTTACAACTTCAGTTTGTCCATCCGTTTGAGGATGACAAGTAGTAGATTACAACAATATTGAGCAAAGTTTAGCCCATAAAGTAATCCAAAAATAGAATCACTCCCCTTCTTAGTCCTAGGCAACCCCAAAATAAAGTGCATAGAAATGTCAATCCAAGTTCTTTTAAGAATAGCACGCACAAGTGTTCCCAAAGTTCTATTTACAACTTCAGTTTGTCCATCCGTTTGAGGATGACAAGTAGTAGATTACAACAATATTGAGCAAAGTTTAGCCCATAAAGTAATCCAAAAATAGAATCCCTCACCTTCGTAGTCCAAGGCAACCCCAAAATAAAGTCATAGAAATGTCAATCCAAGTTCTTTTTAAGAATAGCACGTAAAAGTGTTCCTAAAATTCTATTTACAACTTCAGTTTGTCCATCCGTTTGAGGATGACAAGTAGTAGATTACAACTATATTGAGCATAAAGTTTAGCCCATAAAGTAATCCAAAAATAGAATCCCTCCCCTTCTTAGTCCTAGGCAACCCCAAAATAAAGTCCATAGAAATGTCAATCTAAGTTCTTTTTAAGAATATCACGCAAAAGTGTTCTCAAAGTTCTATTTACAACTTCAGTTTGTCCATCCGTTTGAGGATGACAAGTAGTAGATTACAACAATATTGAGCAAAGTTTAGCCCATAAAGTAATCCAAAAATAGAATCTCTCCCCTTCTTAGTCCTAGGCAACCCCAAAATAAAGTCCATAGAAATGTCAGTCCAAGTTCTTTTTAAGAATAGCACGCAAAAGTGTTCCCAAAGTTCTATTTACAACTTTAGTTTGTCCATCCGTTTGAGGATGACAAGTAGTAGATTACAACTTTATTGTGCAAAGTTTTACCCATAAAGTAATCCAAAAATATAATCCCTCCCCTTCTTAGTCCTAGGCAACCCCAAAATAAAGTCCATAGAAATGTCAATCCATGCTCTTTTTAAGAATAGCACGTAAAAGTGTTCTCAAAGTTCTATTTACAACTTCAGTTTGTCCATCCGTTTGAGGATGACAAGTAGTAGATTACAACAATATTGAGCAAAGTTTAGCCCATAAAGTAATCCAAAAATAGAATCCCTCCCCTTCTTAGTCCTAGGCAACCCCAAAATAAAGTCCATAGAAATGTCAATCCAAGTTCTTTTTAAGAATATCACGCAAAAGTGTTCTCAAAGTTCTATTTACAATTTCAGTTTGTCCATCCGTTTGAGGATGAAAACTATTAGATTACAACAATATTGAGCAAAGTTTAGCCCATAAAGTAATCCAAAAATAGAATCCCTCCCTTCTTAGTCCTAAGCAACCCCAAAATAAAGTGCATAGAAATGTCAATCCAAGTTCTTTTTAAGAATAGCACGCAAAAGTGTTCCTGTAAGGTTCGAGATTATTAGTTTTAATTTACGAAAGATTCGGAGAATACGAGAATGCATGAAATGCAATGAGGGAAGAAAATACATGAGAAATGAGGGTTTTGCAAGACCGCACCCGCGCTCAGAACAAGAGTGCACACGCGGTCTTAAATCATGGAATTTTGAATGTGCTGCCGAAGCCATACCGCACCCGCGGTGCTTGTAGACACCGCACCCGCGGTGCATGGACAATAAGTTGGCCAAAATTTCCGTAGCATCACCGCACCCGCGGTGCAGCAAGACCGCACCGGCGGTGTACAGACCGTACCCGCGGTGTTGTAAAGACAGCACCCGCGGTCTACATTTTAGGAAAATGAAATTGTGGCCGAGAGCATAGCGCACCCGCGGTGCTAACGTGACCGCACCCGCGGTGCTGCATGCGAGAAGTCCACCTCTTCTTCTTAACGTGACACATGGCATGGTATATATATGGAATGGTGCTGATTCGTGTTTCTTCACTTCCAGCACAGAGAACCGAGACTCTCTCTAGGACTCCTCAAGTTTTCTTCAAGGTTTGAGGTAAGATATCTCATGATTTAGCCATCCGATTTGTATTCCGAGTTAAGATTTGTGTTCCTTGCATCGACGGCTACAAGGTGATGTAAGTTTTATGTAATTCCAACAGGTTTCGAATTATAGTTGTTGGGGAAATTGTAATATGTTAGTTATATTGTATTCTTGGCATAGTGAGCATTGTATATTCACTATCGGGTTGAATATCGGATATCTTATATGATTGTTACTATTTTCCAGCATATTTAGAATTAAATATGCAGATTTTAAATAGTATCTCATGGCTAGGTTGATGATTATGAGTTGAAATTGATGAATTGTTGAGATAGGTTGTGAGTTGGACTGATTGGTATTGAGAATCTACAGTTATGCCGTCGAATGATATTAAGACAGATTATTAATTCATGATGTGTTGAATGAGATAGGAATTGATAGAATGTATATCAATGTATCTCTTTCAGATTTGATTGACAGACTTGATACCGACTTCGAGACTTCGATTGATTCCAACGACAAGAAAGTTATAAGCTAAGTTTGTTTGGGAAGCCACAACTCAAATAAGATATTATTTGAGTTCCCAAACCAAAATCACATACTAGAATGATTGTATATATGGTAACATGTTTATGAATTGTTTATAGAATTATATTCAAATCTTGTTACATGATTATGCTTTGATTATAGAATTGTATTCAAGCATATAAGATTATTGTGATATTCAGATATGAATATGAGCATGCTATGTTTACAGATTGATATTCATTGCATTTAAGATAGGAGAGTCTTTGACAGCTATTGTCAAATATCTAGATGTTCGGTGTATCTCAGCTTAGGAGTAGCCATTACTCTTATTGCAGCCATTGATACAGTTCTGACCGAAATCTAGGAATAAGACGTACAGTCACCCCGAGTGGGAGGGTAGGTGACAGCCATTGACGTCTTATTCACACCGGGATCCCTAGAGTTTTAGTCGAGTCGAGTCTAGACATGATTTGATTCGCATTGCATGTTTATATGGATGACATTCATAATAGCATGTTTCATGTTTAGTTTGATTATATGCATGTATACATGTTTATACTGGGATTTGTTCTCACCGGAGTTTCCGGGTGTTGTTATGTCTGTATGTGTGCATAACAACAGGTGGGGCCGGATCTGGGTCACGCAGAGGATGAGAGATGGACATAGCGTGGTGATCTCGGGCTTAGCAGAAGAACTAGTAGTTGTACTTTTGACATGTACTGTATTTAATTACTAGTTGTTGAATAGAGTTGGAACAAGACATGTTGTATCTTATGTTTGTAATCTACATAAAGAATGTATGCTTGTTTATATACATTAGATTTAATGTTGAAAAGCAAAAATTTGACCCACTTTTTATATTAACAATCCATTGAATCCCAAAGAAAAGAGTTAGAGCCCGGGTCCCCACAAGAGGTGGTATCAGAGCCATAGGTTCTGTAGATCGAGATAGAATAGAATGAGCGGGGTAGATCGAGTCACCTTCCTTGCTTTTGATATGATAGCATGATTTATTGCTTTCCCTATTACGTGTTGTGTTATCTGATTTGATTACAGCATGTAGTGGTTAAGACTGAAACAGAACCGATTCTGGATCAGAGGTAAATGATCAGAGGAGGGCTGAGACAGTTGGTATAGCTTGTGTACTAATCTGTTTGAATACCAGATACATGCCTCCTAGAAGAGCAGTTGTGCCTGTACGACCCATAGCACCAGAACAGGGTAGCACATCTGGGGATGCGATGGATGTGACTGCTACGCCCATGGAGACTCTATTAAAGCGATTCCAATCCTTTCGACCGCCAACCTTGAAAGGTACAGAAAATGCAATTGAATGTGAAATCTGGTTGGAGGACATCGAGATGTTATTCGAGTCTTTGGAATATAGTGATGAGAAGCGAGTGAAACTTATTGGCCATCAATTGAAAGACGTGGCTAAGTATTGGTGGTTGAATATTAGGAGAGCACTAGAACAACGTGGCACCGAGATTACATGGAAAGCATTCAAGATAGAGTTTTATCAGCGATTCTTTCCTGCATCCTACCGTAAAGATAAAGGCGCTGAGTTTGCTAACCTGAGGCAAGGGCAATTGAACATCGAAGAGTACGTTGCTAAATTTTCTTCTTTGCTTCGCTTTGCACCTCACGTTTCATGTAATGATGAGGCCGTAGCAGATCAGTTCATAAATGGCCTGAATCCCGATATCTTTACGTTAGTGAATACGGGGAGACCCAACAATTTCTCGGATGCCTTGAATCGTGCCAAAGGAGCTGAAGCAGGGTTGCTGAGACAGCGGAGTGTTCCGTATGTTGCTCCGAGTCCAAACCGCCACTACATCCAGCACAACCTCCTCCTAGATTCAATACCGGTGGTAGTAGCAGCGGGCGGAAGGATCAGTTGAAAGCGAAAGGGAAGCAATTCAAAAGACCAGGGAGCAGTTCGTCGAGCTCCAGCGGGTCAAGACAGAGAGGTCCTGGCCAGGGTGTCGATTTTACAGGTGTATACTGCAGTTTGTGTGGTGGCAAGCATGCCACAGAACAGTGTCAGGGTGTAGTGGGCAGATGTAACATATGTATGCAACAAGGGCATTATGCCAAGGTTTGTCCTCAGAGAAGTGGTGCATCGAGATTTCAGGGTGCAGGGTCATCAACATCAGTGACTCAGCCTGAGAGGCAAGCTTCATCTGTTCATTCATTTCAGCCACCCCCTACACAGACCCAGCCTCGAGCTAGAGGTGGTCAGACAGGGAGTCAGCCTCAGAGACAACAGGCTCAGGTGTTTGCGTTGACAGAGGAGCAAGCACATGATGCCCCAGATGATGTCATTGCAGGTAACTGTTTCCTTTGCGGTTATCCTGCCTATATATTGATAGATACGGGTGCATCGCATACATTCATATCAGAACGATTTGCATTGTTGCATTCTCTGCCTGTTGAGTCTTTGTTAGATGTTGTGTCTACTACTTCTCCGTTAGGAAGTGGTTTGATATCAGTGACTACGGTTAGACATTGCATTTTACAGTTTGAGGGGCATGAGTTGACCTAGATTGCATAGTACTTGGGCTAGCTGACTTTGATTGCATAGTGGGTATTGATATTTAACAAAGTACAGAGCCACCGTGGATTGTTTTCACAAGATTGTCAGATTCAGACCTGAAATGGCAGAAGAGTGGAAATTCTACGGTAAGGGTTCCAGATCTCGGATTCCCTTGATTTCGGCTTTGTCTATGAATAAATTGTTGCAGAAAGGAGCAGATGGGTTCCTTGTGTATGCTGTAGATGTACAGAAATCTAGCCCTACATTGGCAGATTTGCCAGTAGTACGGGAATTTGCAGATTTGTTTCCAGAGGAGATTCCAGGATTACCTCCAGTGCGAGAGATAGATTTTAGTATTGATCTTATTCCAGGTACCACTCCTATTCGAGAGCTCCGTATAGGATGGCACCGATAGAGTTGAAAGAATTGAAGGCACAGTTGGAAGATTTACTAGCCAAGGGATATATCCGACCTAGTGTATCTCCTTGGGGCGCTCCGGTGCTATTTGTGCGAAAGAAAGATGGATCGATGCGGTTGTGTATTGATTACAGGCAACTGAATAAGGCAACGATAAAGAATAAGTATCCTTTGCCTAGGATCGACGATTTATTTGATCAGTTGCAGGGATCCTCTGTTTATTCTAAGATTGATTTGCGATCCGGATATCATCAGCTCCGAGTTCGAAATGTAGACATACCGAAGACAGCATTTCGAACCAGGTATGGGCATTACGAATTTATTGTTATGCCTTTTGGTTTAACAAATGCTCCTGCGGTATTTATGGGCTTGATGAATCAAATCTTTCAGAGGTATTTGGATGATTTTGTGATTGTCTTTATCGATGATATTCTGGTATATTCTAAGAACAGGAATGAGCATGCGGAACATCTCAGAATTGTGTTACAGACACTGAGAAATGAGAGATTGTATGCCAAATTGTCAAAATGTGAATTTTGGTTGAATCGAGTTGTCTTTTTGGGACATATCATATCTGGAGATGGTATTTCTGTAGATCCGAGTAAAGTTGAAGCTGTGATCAGTTGGTCGAGACCGACTTCTGTGCCCGAAATACGCAGTTTCATGGGTCTAGCAGGATACTATAGACGATTCATTCAAGATTTCTCCCGTATTGCAAAACCAATTACGCAATTGACACAGAATAATACGCCATTCATATTGTCTGAGGAGTGTGAGTCTAGCTTTCTGGAATTGAAGAAAAGGCTGACCAGCGCACCTGTCTTGATGATTCCTTCAGGTACGGGTGATTTCGTTGTATATTGTGATGCTTCTCACAGAGGTTTGGGATGTATTCTTATGCAGCGAGGTCATGTGATTGCATATGCCTCAAGACAGTTGAAGACTCACGAGACTCGATAACCCATTCATGATCTTGAATTGGCGGCTATCTTATTTGCACAAAAGATCTGGCGTCATTATCTTTATGGCGAGAAATTTGAGATCTACTCAGACCATAAGAGCTTAAAGTACTTGTTCTCTCAGTCGGAGTTGAACATGAGGCAGCGTAGATGGCTTGATCTGTTAAAAGATTTTGATTGTGAGATCAAATATTATCCAGGAAAGTCGAATGCAGCGGCAGATTCCTTGAGTCGAAAGGTATGTGCCTTATCCTTATCGACGATAGGTGTTGCGAAACTCGTTGAAAATTGCTGTTTCTCTGGATTAGAATTTGATACAAATAGGAGGCCACTACGACTTGCTGCTATTCAAGTTGAACCAAACTTGATCATGAGGATTAAAGAAGCACTAAGAACAGATCAGAATGTACAGAGATCGATTCAAATGGTCAGAACCGGGCACGTATCGGAATATCAGGTGCGTGATCAGGTTTTGTACGTCAATAACCGTCTTGTAGTGCCAGATGTTTCAGATTTGAAGCATCAGATTATGTCCGAAGCGCACTGCAGTCGGTTCAGCATCCATCCTGGTGGCAGGAAGATGTATAATGATTTGAAGACACAGTTCAGGTGGAAGCAGATGAAGTCAGACATCGCCAAATATGTGTCTAAATGCTTAAACTGCCAACAGGTGAAAGCCGAGAGGAAGAAACCCGGAGGTCTACTTCAGAGTTTAGCTATTCCAGAATGGAAATAGGATCACATTTCCATGGATTTCGTTACGAAGTTACCCCGATCTTCCCGAGGCTGTGATGCGATTTGGGTCGTTATCAACAGGTTGACCAAATCAGCTTGTTTCATCCCGTACAGAATGACTTACAGACACGATCAGATGGCGGATATATATGTTCGAGAGGTAGTCAGATTACATGGTGTGCCGAAGTCTATCGTATCAGATCGTGATCCACGATTCACTTCACACTTCTGGCACAGTTTACAGCAGGCCTTAGGTACGACATTACACCTGAGTACTGCTTATCATCCTCAGACAGACGGACAGTCAGAGCGGACTATCCAGACATTAGAGGATATGTTGAGAGCCGTAGTACTAGATTTTGGTACTAGTTGGCAAGATTCCCTACCTCTTTGCGAATTCTCTTACAATAATAGCTACCAGACGAGTATCGAGATGGCACCGTTTGAAGCTTTGTATGGCAGGAAGTGCAGATCTCCGCTATACTGGGATGACATCTCAGAGGTACCAGAACTTGGGCCAGATATGATTCGTGACATGACTGAGAAGGTGAAAGTCATTCAGAAGAGGATGAAGACGGCGCAAGACAGGCAAGCGAAGTACGCCAACATCAGACGTAGACCGCTGGTATTTGAACAGGGAGACATAGTATTCTTGAAGATTTCTCCTTTCCGAGGCGTTGTCAGATTTGGCAAGCGTGGAAAGCTGTCTCCTAGATACGTCGGTCCTTACGAGATTTTAGAGAAGATTGACGATCGAGCTTATCTACTTGCTCTTCCTCCTTCTTTATCGGGAATACATGACGTTTTTCATGTAGCAATGTTGCGTAGATACATGCCAGATATTTCTCACGTCATTCAACCTGACGAAGCTGAACTTGATCAGACATTGAGCTATATTGAAATACCGATACAGATTCTTGATCGGAAAGAAAAGAAGCTCAGAACGAAGATTATTCCACTTGTGAAAGTTCAGTGGAGTCGTCATGGCATCGAAGAAGCGACATGGGAGACAGAAGCAAATATGCGACAGAAACATCCCGAATTGTTTACATGACGTAAGTACATTTTTCAGTTTTGATTATATTACTTGTCATGTATGTTTAATAGATTGCCTGCGATTTCGAGGACGAAATCATTTCTTAGAGGGGGAGAAATGTAAGGTTCGAGATTATTAGTTTTAATTTACGAACGATTCGGAGAATACGAGAATGCATGAAATGCAATGAGGGAAGAAAATACATGAGAAATGAGGGTTTTGCAAGACCGCACCCGCGCTCAGAACAAGAGTGCACCCGCGGTCATAAATCATGGAATTTTGAATGTGCTGCCAAAGCCATACCGCACCCGTGGTGCTTGTAGACACCGCACCCGCGGTGCATGGACAATAAGTTGGCCAAAATTTCCGTAGCATCACCGCACCCGCGGTGCAGCAAGACCGCACCCACGGTGTACAGACCGCACCCGCGGTGTTGTAAAGACTGCACCCGCAGTCTACATTTTAGGAAAATGAAATTGTGGCCGAGAGCATAGCGCACCCGCGGTGCTAACGTGACCGCACCCGCGGTGCTGCATGCGAGAAGTCCACCTCTTCTTTTTAATGTGACACATGGCATGGTATATATATGGAATGGTGCTGATTCGTGTTTCTTCACTTCCAGCACAGAGAACCGAGACTCTCTCTAGGACTCCTCAAGTTTTCTTCAAGGTTTGAGGTAAGATATCTCATGATTTAGCCATCCGATTTGTATTCCGAGTTAAGATTTGTGTTCCTTGCATCGACGGCTACAAGGTGATGTAAGTTTTATGTAATTCCAACAGGTTTCGAATTATAGATGTTGGGGAAATTGTAATATGTTAGTTATATTGTATTCTTGGCATAGTGAGCATCGTATATTCACTATCGGGTTGAATATCGGATATCGTATATGATTGTTACTATTTTCCAGCATATTTAGAATTAAATATGCAGATTTTAAATAGTATCTCATGGCTAGGTTGATGATTATGAGTTGAAATTGATGAATTGTTGAGATAGGTTGTGAGTTGGACTGATTGATATTGAGAATCTACAGTTATGCCGTCGAATGATATTAAGACAGATTATTAATTCATAGATGTGTTGAATGGGATAGGAATTGATAGAATGTATATCAATGTATCTCTTTCAGATTTGATTGACAGACTTGATACCGACTTCGAGACTTCGATTGATTCCAACGACAAGAAAGGTATAAGCTATGTTTGTTTGGGAAGCCACAACTCAAATAAGATATTATTTGAGTTCCCAAACCAAAATCACATACTAGAATGATTGTATATATGGTAACATGTTTATGAATTGTTTATAGAATTATATTCAAATCTTGTTACATGATTATGCTTTGATTATAGAATTGTATTCAAGCATATAAGATTATTGTGATATTCAGATATGAATATGAGCATGCTATGTTTACAGATTGATATTCATTGCATTTAAGATAGGAGAGTCTTTGACAGCCATTGTCAAATATCTAGATGTTCGGTGTATCTCAGCTTAGGAGTAGCCATTACTCTTATTGCAGCCGTTGATACAGTTCTGACCGAAATCTAGGAATAAGACGTACAGTCACCCCGAGTGGGAGGGTAGGTGACAGCCATTGACGTCTTATTCACACCGGGATCCCTAGAGTTTTAGTCGAGTCGAGTCTAGACATGATTTGATTCGCATTGCATGTTTATATGGATGACATTCATAATAGCATGTTTCTGTTAGAGTAGGTGCCCGTCGAGCCAAGTGTTGGCCGAGTGTTCACAATGAAAATCTATGTATAAGCAATCTTTATTTTAATAATATTTGAAATTATTGATTTGGAAAATCTTTATCTGTATACCCATGCTAGTTGCATAGATAAAGCCCTTGAATATACAAATAGTAGAAAGAATATGAGATGCTCATATGATGAGTATCATGAAACTCATATTTGGAATACTGTATATTCTAAACGGTTCCTAGTCGATTCAGCCGCCACTAAGAAGGATATAGGCCGCTCGAGTTAGAGACTAGTATCTGCGATGTGAGTACCATGTTTCATTGGTAGGGGACATTGTGATGTCCGAACATGCAGATAGGTGCTCCTTGTAGAGTGCACTGAACAACCCTCCATAAAAGGACTTTCCAAGTGGTTCTCACTTATCGAGTGGAAATGTCCTAGTTTATGGTTGTACAGAATTAGTCCTTATGACCCAGGACAACATTGAGACTCTATGTGCTTGAATTACACTTTGACTTTGTTTACCGACTCTCTTGGGGTCATCAGGTGGCAAGGTTGGGTGTTCTGTCGAAACACATAGGAGTCGATGCATTGTAGTCGGGGATTCACCGCTTACCTTCGGGGATGGATATCCTATGTGTTATCATGTGTATGTAGGTTGAAATCTCTGGCCAGAGTATGGTGGTAATTATGAAAGGGTTTCATAGATTACACCATCGATGCAACTACGACATGACACATAGTATCGATTCATTGACAACTCTCGATAAACCAATGGTTGTCGAATCGATCGGGATATATGAGTTGAAGGGACCGTACTGTACGCTAACCATAATTGAATGGTTCTTGCAGGCACTATCATGTGATACCTAGGGAATCACATAAGCGATGCTGCTAGGTGTTTAACGTGATTGGTTGGGTACTATCAGACTTGAGTTCTGACGTTCTTATTATCAAGGTGTTGATAAATAAGAATGGAGCAATTGGGGTATGCTCAAATAAGGACATGTTTAGTCCGAATCACATAGAGATGTGAACCCACGGCTAGTTGTATCAGTGAACCATTGAGGGCCACACAAGTACTAGCTTTCTAGATCCCGTTGAGAAGTAAAATAGTTCAATGTGTTGAACGGCTTATAAAGGAGTTTATAAGCGTAAGAAAAAATTAGAAGTATGACTTCTATAAAGGAGAAAATAGTTCAATGTGTTGAACGACTTATAAATGAGTTTATAAGTGTAAAGAAAAATAGAAGTATGACTTCTATGAGAGAAATGTAAATTTTAATTTATTGAAGTGTTCCTAAATTAAAATTGGCCAAGTGAATAATGTATTTGAGAATTGTGATTTTCATAAACATTATTATGGACTAAATTAAATTAATTCAAGTGTTGAATTAATTAAACACTAGTGGACCTAGTAGAGTCCAAATAATTAAATTAATTCAAGTGTTGAATTAATTAAATTATATTGAGTCTTGTAGAGCTCAATTAAAATAATTATTTAACTAGTGGGACTTGGGTAAATTCAAGTAATGTTTAATTAATCTCAAATATGTTTGAGATAATTAAAATTTAGTCCAAGGTTTTTATTTTGATAAAAACCATATAATATACATGCTTGGGAGGTGAAGAGGTGGAGATTACTTTTGAATAAAAAAATTGCATGGCATGCAACTTTTTCACTTTTGCTTTTTGCAACACCAAGACATGCAATTACCTCATTCTCCTCCCTCCTCCAAGCTAGATGGCCGAATTCTCTCTTCATTTTTCTCCTCCATTTTTGTTCTTCAATTTTTTGAGGAAATCTTGCACTTCTCTTTGAAAAATCCTCATATTTTTCTAGTGCAAAATATGAGGAGATCTACCTAGTTGGTGGTGGGCCTAATTTGAAGGAAAGATTCAAGAACTTGGAAAGCTTGAAGATAGTTTCTACCTTTCAAGAGCTTTGTTGTTTGACAACAAAGTTGGAGCCATAATCAATCTCTTGAGATTGATAGGTATATTTCTTTAAAACACCCTATGTATGTCATTATGTGTGTTTTTGTATTTGTTGCACAAAGAAATGGGGTGGCCGAAATTTTAAATTAGAAATTTGTTTTTTAAACTTCCGTTGCGCTTCCGGCCACCGTAACCGGTCTCCTTTCAAGTGGTATCCGAGCTAAGGTTACGTTTTTGTGTAGCAAATACAATATATATTATGTTGAGATCGATTTCTAACCGCATGAGTGTATTTTTGCAACAAATCGATGGTCGTTTTTGGGGAAAAATTCGGGCAGCAAGTTGCTGCCCGTATCGGGCAGCTCGGGCTGCCCGAGGGGCTGCCCGTTTTGGGCAGCTAGGGCAGCACGAGGGGCTGCCCGAACAGCCCCTTCGAAAAAAAAAAAATAATTTTGGCCGGAATGTTGGCCGGAGTCCGGCGACGGAGCTCCGGCGACGGCGATGACGGCTAGGGTTTCCAAAAGTGTTTTGGAATATCAAAGTGTCATGGGCCTTGAATTGTTGGGCCATTGCATGGCTAACATGTTTGTGAATTTTAAATGGGCCGAAAATGTTTTTGGTGAAAAATGAGTTTTTGGGCCCTTAAGTTTAAAATTACAAAAGTTGCAAATATTTTCTCATGAAATAAATAATTTAAGTTGGACTTTAATTATTTATAGTAAATGGTGATTTACAAGAAATTCGGTTATAAATAAATTAATTGGAAAGTAGACAAAGGTGTTTGTATACTTTGTTAATTTAGTTTATAATCGTGGCGGTTAGTGATTGAATCAAAATATATAATATTGGATCAATTAATTATTGTGATAATTAATTGATGGTGTATGATATGTGATATTATGCATGAAGGATGATCAAAAGCCCAAGCCCAATTTCCTAGGTGTATGCTAGGATATTTGATGTTGAATTATTGTAATAATTATCAAATTTAAAGTGGGCTTGGTTTATGGCCCGTTCCCACCCCATGAGATGTATCCCTATTTGCCATGGATATTTATTTGTAAATATTAGTATAGTGGATGATCAAGATTGGAAGATGGTGGCCATGATGATTATGAAGATCGAAGACATGTAAATATTGGAAGCTTATGTAATAGTTGCATTTGCATCCCGTGCATTTCTCTAGGAGTGGACCTAGGCCCGTGTTTAGCTCACACGGTCCATTAGTATTGGGGCGATTGATCATCCTTGTTTTGTTTACTGTTTATAATATATGCATGATATGTTATAAATAATGAGTATGTGCGTTATTATTATGATAATAACAAAGTTGCATGAATCCGGCAAACATACGATCAAACATGGCGAGCTTTTTAAATAAAATTAATGATGAGACCTTTCAAAATTAAAAACCCTCATTTTGAATAAGATTCAAAATTAATATCAAGCCCGAAAAAGGGAATTATAAATTTGTTTATAATTTCCTTGTCTTCCATCGACAATGGGTGCATGATGAACGCTACCCGTACTCGGGGCTCGGCTCATATTATTGGGGGAGCCCTGGGTGCCGGAAAGCTGTGACAGCCATTGACATGGTGATGTGAACTACGTGGAACTCCCATGATTTCGGCTCATATTATTGAGGGAACTCATGGCGACCGTCTATTAAGGTTCAACATCGATGGGTAAGGCTTGACACGTGAAGATGAACGACGTCATATTATTGGGTCCTAATCAAACGTGAGACAAAAGTTTACGTTAAGGGTTGCATTGTGATGCAATTGGAAACTACCTTTTAGGAATTGTGATTGGCTGATATTATTCGGGATCATAATTCGCTAATTGGACCTTACGTACCTACTGAGGAAAGGAGTTTCCCGCTTTCACTAGAGAGTAGTGAAAGATGTCAAAACAGTGGGAGCAAATATTTATGAAGTAAAAGTCCAAACTTCATATCTTACTAAATATTTTAAAATAGTCAACAACATTTACCTGTTTTACTTTTAAGTACAAATTGACAATGTCTTCGATTCGCAATCCAATATCTATAATATTCGACAACCACATATTAACTGAACCTAATTACCTCACTTGGCTAAGAAACATAAAAATCGTCTTGAATTCGGAAAGGGTAGCATATACACTGACTGAGTCGCCCCCTGTTGAGGCTCCGACTCACAGCAATCCTGAGGAATTGCAGTCTTACAAGGAATGGTGTGACCATGACTTGATAGCCAAGTGTTATATGCTGACTTCTATGAATGATGAGCTGCAGAGGCGTTTTTTAGGGTGCAAAGAGTGCTGCTGACATTCATTTGCACCTCAAGGAGCTCTTTGGAGAGCAAACACGTCCTCTTAGGCATGCTACCGTCAAGGAGCTGATCACTTTACGCATGCAAGATGGGGCCTCGGTCCATGAGCATGGCCTAAAGGTGATCGGGCTCGTGGACAAGCTCGTTGGCATGGATCTGATCTTGCCTTCGGAGTTGACCACCGACGTGTTGCTGTTATCGCTGCCTAGCTCATTTGATCCTTTTGTGGTGAACTTCAACATGAACAAGATTGAACCGACCCTTGAGGAGTTGGTGAATATGCTTGTTACATTTGAATCCACCATCAAGAAAGAGAAGTTGGTTCTTTATGTGGGTTCTTCATCTGGTACGAAGAATGATCCACATGGGAATGGAAAGAAGCGTTCTTTCCAACGTCCCAAGAAGAACGTGCCCTTGTTGAGGCAATCTCCGAATCCCGTTGTGGCAGCCACACCAGTTAAGGCTGACAAGACTGCTGATGAATGTCATCACTGCAAGAAGCCTGGACATTGAAGGCGAAATTGCAAGGAATATCTGGCCCAGAAGTGTTCTGGAAACGGTATGTTCTAAATTTAAGTAAACGTTTCAATTAACTCTACTTCTTGGGTATTAGATACCGGTTGTGACTCACATCTCTATAATGAGTTATAGGTGATGGGAAGAAGTAGAATGCTTAAGGAAGGTGTGACCTTCTAGAGGATGAGCAATGGAGCAAGAGTTGCTGCCAAGGCTATTGAAGATGTTTACTTATTATTGAACAATAGTTTAATTTAATTTTATGAGATGTTTTGTTTGTACCTATTTTTGTAAAAACATTGTTTCCATTTCTATGTTAATAAAAATGGATATTCTTGTTTATTTTGCAAAGGTGTTTGCAACATTTACATGAATGAATGTTTGATTGGTACTAATGAACTTGAAAACGATCTCTATAACTTAAATTAAAAGATATTCCACTAAATTTCCATTAAAGGCATACACCATATGAGATATGGATGGGTAAGCCTCCTAAGTATTCTTTTCTTAGAATATGGGGGGTGCCCTGCTTATGAAGCAGGTAGTGGGAGATAAATTGGATAGTCGATCCATTTTATGCTAATTTGTGGGATATCCAATGAATTCGATTGGATACTACTTCTATCATCCCCAAGAAACAAAAGTGTTTGTTTCTAGGAATGCGACCCTTTTGGAAAAAGGAATTTCTATTGGATAGAAAAAGGGAGATGATAGAACTCGAAGAGGTTCGAGAGACACCCACAATTGTAGAACCCACACCCGAAGAGCCAAGAGAGGAGATACAAGCTCCTAGAAGATCCGAGAGAGTCTCGAGACCACCTATGAGGTATGGTCTACTTCTTGAAGAGGGCCATGATGAGCCTAACCATGGATGTGATCCAAGGACCTTCAAGAAAGCGTTATCTGATGCCGATTCATCCAAGTGACTTGAAGCTATGGAATCTGAGTTGAATTCCATGCATCCGAACCAAGTGTGGGATCTTATAGATCCACCTGAGGGAAAGGTTCCCATAGGGACTTGGGACGGATGGGAAGGTATTGACCTTCAAGGCGCGATTGTTGGCAAAAGGATGTACTCAAAGACAAGGAGTTGACTTTGAGGAAACGTTTTCCCCAGTCGCAATGTTCAAGTCTATAAGGATTTTGCTAGCCATAGCTGCATGGTATGACTATGAGATATGACAGATGGATGTCAAGACAGACTTTCTTAATGGGGATTTTAAGAAATTTATTTACATGTCTTAACCTGAAGGGTTAACATCTATCGGAAGTGAGCATATGGTATGCAAACTTCAGAGATCTATTTATGATCTAAAGCAGGCATCTAGGAGTTGGAACCTCAGATTCGACAGTACAATCAAATAGTTTGATTTACTAAGAATCATGAGGAACCCTATGTGTATAAGAAGGTCAGTGGGAGTGTTGTGACATTCCTGATGTTGTATGTTGATGACATTATACTCATTGGGAATGATGTAGGAATGTTGCAATCAACTAAGATATGGTTAGCGAGTAAGTTCTCGATGCACGACTTGGGTGAAGCATCTTTTGTATTGGGAATACAGATCTATAGATCTATAGAGATAGATCGAGAAGATTGCTTGGTCTCACCCAGTCCACATACATTGATACCATCGTGAAGCGGTTCTCGATGGATGAGTCCATGAGAGGACATCTACCAATGTGTCATGACGTGTCCCTATCCAAGTCTGTCTCCCAAGAATGATGCAGAGATAGTGGCGATGACACGCATTCCGTATGCTTCGGCAATTGGTAGCATCATGCATGGGATGATATATACACGTCTTGACGTGGCTTTCGCACTAAGTGTAGTGAGTAGATATCAATCGAACCCTGGTCTTCCACACTGGAAAGCTGTGAAAGACATCCTCAAGTAGTTGAGAAGGACCAATAAAGTGTTCTTGGTCTATGGGGTGGAGAACTAAAATTGGAAGGCAATACCGACTCTAGCTTCCAAAGCGATATCGATGACTCGAAGTCAACCTCTGGTTTTGTATTCATACTCAATGGTGCTGCAGTCACTTGGAAGAGTTCCAAGCAAGACAATACTACGGATTCCAGCACAGAGGCCGAATACATTGCTGCATCAGATGCAGCAAGGGAGGGTGTTTGGATAAGGAATTTCGTCCAAGAGTTGGGCGTCATTCCTAATGGAGTTGCTCCTGTCCCGGTGTTGTGTGACAACACGGGAGCTATAAGCTCAAGCAAAGGAGCATAGGTCTCATCAGAAATCCAAACTAGTATTGAGAAAGTACCACATCCTCGGAGAGATTGTGGAAAGAGGAGAAGTGTCTTTTGACACAGTCGGCTCCGCCGATAATGTTGATTGATCCACTAGCTAAGCCTTTACCTAGACCATTATTCGACAATCATCGCGAATCAATGGGTTTAAAGCATATGGGTAGTTGGATCTAGTGCAAGTGGGAGATTGTTAGAGTAGGTGCCCGTCGAGCCAAGTGTTGGCCGAGTGTTCACAATGAAACTCTATGTATAAGCAATCTTTATTTTAATAATATTTGAAATTATTGATTTGGCAAATCTTTATCTGTATACCAATGCTAGTTGCATAGATAAAGCCCTTGAATATACAAATAGTAGAAAGAATATGAGATGCTCATATGATGAGTATCATGAAACTCATATTTGGAATACTGTATATTCTAAACGGTTCCTAGTCGATTCAGCCGCCACTAAGAAGGATATAGGCCGCTCGAGTTAGAGACTAGTATCTGCGATGTGAGTACCATGTTTCATTGGTAGGGGACATTGTGATGTCCGAACATGCAGATAGGTGCTCCTTGTAGAGTGCACTGAACAACCCTCCATAAAAGGACTTTCCAAGTGGTTCTCACTTATCGAGTGGAAATGTCCTAGTTTATGGTTGTACAGAATTAGTCCTTATGACCCGGGACAACATTGAGACTCTATGTGCTTGAATTACACTTTGACTTGTTTACCGACTCTCTTGGGGTCATCAGGTGGCAAGGTTGGGTGTTCTGTCGAAACACATAGGAGTCGATGCATTGTAGTCGGGGATTCACCGCTTACCTTCGGGTATGGATATCCTATGTGTTATCATGTGTATGTGGGTTGAAATCTCTGGCCAGAGTATGGTGGTAATTATGAAAGGGTTTCATAGATTACACCATCGATGCAACTACGATATGAAACATAGTATCGATTCATTGACAACTCTCGATAAACCAATGGTTGTCGAATCGATCGGGATATATGAGTTGAAGGGACCGTACTGTACGCTAACCATAATTGAATGGTTCTTGCAGGCACTATCATGTGATACCTAGGGAATCACGTAAGCAATGCTGCTAGGCGTTTAACGTGATTGGTTGGGTACTATCAGACTTGAGTTCTGACGTTCTTATTATCAAGGTGTTGATAAATAAGAATGGAGCAATTGGGGTATGCTCAAATAAGGACATGTTTAGTCCGAATCACATAGAGATGTGAACCCACGGCTAGTTGTATCAGTGAACCATTGAGGGCCACACAAGTACTAGCTTTCTAGATCCCGTTGAGAAGTAAAATAGTTCAATGTGTTGAACGGCTTATAAAGGAGTTTATAAGCGTAAGAAAAAATTAGAAGTATGACTTCTATAAAGGAGAAAATAGTTCAATGTGTTGAACGACTTATAAATGAGTTTATAAGTGTAAAGAAAAATAGAAGTATGACTTCTATGAGAGAAATGTAAATTTTAATTTATGGAAGTGTTCCTAAATTAAAATTGGCCAAGTGAATAATGTATTTGAGAATTGTGATTTTCATAAACATTATTATGGACTAAATTAAATTAATTCAAGTGTTGAATTAATTAAACACTAGTGGACCTAGTAGAGTCCAAATAATTAAATTAATTCAAGTGTTGAATTAATTAAATTATATTGAGTCTTGTAGAGCTCAATTAAAATAATTATTTAACTAGTGGGACTTGGGTAAATTCAAGTAATGTTTAATTAGTCTCAAATATGTTTGAGATAATTAAAATTTAGTCCAAGGTTTTTATTTTGATAAAAACCATATAATATACATGCTTGGGAGGTGAAGAGGTGGAGATTACTTTTGAATAAAAAAATTGCATGGCATGCAACTTTTTCACTTTTGCTTTTTGCAACACCAAGACATGCAATTACCTCATTCTCCTCCCTCCTCCAAGCTAGATGGCCGAATTCTCTCTTCATTTTTCTCCTCCATTTTTGTTCTTCAATTTGTTGAGGAAATCTTGCACTTCTCTTTGAAAAATCCTCATATTTTTCTAGTGCAAAATATGAGGGGATCTACCTAGTTGGTGGTGGGCCTAATTTGAAGGAAAGATTCAAGAACTTGGAAAGCTTGAAGATAGTTTCTACCTTTCAAGAGCTTTGTTGTTTGACAACAAAGTTGGAGCCATAATCAATCTCTTGAGATTGATAGGTATATTTCTTTAAAACACCCTATGTATGTCATTATGTGTGTTTTTTTATTTGTTGCACAAAGAAATGGGGTGGCCGAAATTTTAAATTAGAAATTTGTTTTTTAAACTTCCGTTGCGCTTCCGGCCACCGTAACCGGTCCCCTTTCAGTTTCATGTTTAGTTTGATTATATGCATGTATACATGTTTATACTGGAATTTGTTCTCACCGGAGTTTCCGGCTGTTGTTATGTCTGTATGTGTGCATAACAACAGGTGGGGCAGGATCTGGGTCACGCATAGGATGAGAGATGGACATAGCGTGGTGATCTCGGGCTTAGCAGAAGAACTAGTAGTTGTACTTTTGACATGTACTGTATTTAATTACTAGTTGTTGAATAGAGTTGGAACAAGACATGTTGTACCTTATGTTTGTAATCTAAATAAAGAATGTATGCTTGTTTATATACATTAGATTTAATGTTGAAAAGCAAAAATTTGACCCACTTTTTATATTAACGATCCATTGAATCCCAAAGAAAAGAGTTAGAGCCTGGGTCCCCACAAGAGGTGGTATCAGAGCCATAGGTTCTGTAGATCGAGATAGAATAGAATGAGCGGGGTAGATCGAGTCACCTTCCTTGCTTTTGATATGATAGCATGATTTATTGCTTTCCCTATTACGTGTTGTGTTATCTGAATTGATTACAGCATGTAGTGGTTAAGACTGAAACAGAACCGATTCTGGATCAGAGGTAAATGATCAGAGGAGGGCTGAGACAGTTGGTATAGCTTGTGTACTAATCTGTTTGAATACCAGATACATGCCTCCTAGAAAAGCAGTTGTGCCTATACGACCCATAGCACCAGAACAGGGTAGCACATCTGGGGATGCGATGGATGTAACTGCTATGCCCATGGAGACTCTATTAAAGCGATTCCAATCCTTTCGACCGCCAACCTTGAAAGGTACAGAAAATGCAATTGAATGTGAAAGCTGGTTGGAGGACATCGAGATGTTATTCGAGTCTTTGGAATATAGTGATGAGAAGCGAGTGAAACTTATTGGCCATCAATTGCAAGACGTGGCTAAGTATTGGTGGTTGCATATTAGGAGAGCACTTAGAACAGCGTGGCACCGAGATTACATGGAAAGCATTCAAGACAGAATTTTATCAGCAATTCTTTCCTGTATCCTACCGTAAAGATAAAGGCGCTGAGTTTGCTAACCTGAGGCAATGGCAATTGAACATCGAAGAGTACGTTGCTAAATTTTCATCTTTGCTTCGCTTTGCACCTCACGTTTCAGGTAATGATGAGGCCGTAGCAGATCAGTTCATAAATGGCCTGAATCCCAATATCTTTACGTTAGTGAATACGGGGAGACCCAACAATTTCTCGGATGCCTTGAATCGTGCCAAAGGAGCTGAAGCAGGGTTGCTGAGACAGCGGAGTGTTCCGTATGTTGCTCCGAGTCCAAGACCGCCACTACCTCCAGCACAACCTCCTCCTAGATTCAATACCGGTGGTAGTAGCAGCGGGCGGAAGGATCAGTTGAAAGAGAAAGGGAAGCAATTCAAAAGACCAGGGAGCAGTTCGTCGAGCTCCAGCGGGTCAAGACAGAGAGGTCCTGGCCAGGGTGTCGATTTTACAGGTGTATACTGCAGTTTGTGTGGTTGCAAGCATGCCACAGAACAGTGTCAGGGTGTAGTGGGCAGATGTAACATATGTAAGCAACAAGGGCATTATGCCAAGGTTTGTCCTCAGAGAAGTGGTGCATCGAGATTTCAGGGTGCAGGGTCATCAACATCAGTGACTCAGCCTGAGAGGCAAGCTTCATCTGTTCATTCATTTCAGCCACCCCCTACACAGACCCAGCCTCGAGCTAGAGGTGGTCAGACAGGGAGTCAGCCTCAGAGACAACAGGCTCAGGTGTTTGCGTTGACAGAGGAGCAAGCACAAGATGCCCCAGATGATGTCATTGCAGGTAACTGTTTCCTTTGCGGTTATCCTGCCTATATATTGATAGATACGGGTGCATCGCATACATTCATATCAGAACGATTTGCATTGTTGCATTCTCTGCCTGTTGAGTCTTTGTTAGATGTTGTGTCTATTACTTCTCCGTTAGACATTGCATACTACAGTTTGAGTCCTAGCATAACAGTTCAAGGACATCATGTCAGTCCAAGTTCTTTTTAAGAATAGCAATATTGTAGTAGATTACAACATATATGGAGCAAAGTTTAGCCCATAAAGTAATCCAAAAATAGAATCCCTCCCCTTCTTAGTCCAATTTCTTTTAAGAATAGCACGCAAAAGTGTTCCCAAAGTTCTATTTACAACTTCAGTTTGTCCATCCGTTTGAGGATGACAAGTAGTAGATTACAACTTTATTGTGCAAAGTTTAGCCCATAAAGTAATCCATAAATAGAATCCCTCCCCTTCTTAGTCCTAGACAACCCCAAAATAAAGTCCATAGAAATGTCAATCCATGTGGGGACCCGGACGCTAATCATCTTCTTGATCATCGTTGGGATTTAATTAATCAGTTCTGTTAAACAGGGTCTAAAAATTTTTCTTTTTAAAATGCAAATGCAGAAGGTAATGGAATCTAAATAATATACATCTCAGTATACAATACTTTTCAGTATAAAAGTACAATACTGTACAATCTCAGTCTATGGTTTAGTTACTAAATTCAAGTAATAAAAAAAGTCTACAGTAAGTCCGGAATCACCACGCTAAACTCGTCTTCTCTTATCATCTTCTTGACCCCGATCCAGCCCCACCTGTTGTCATGCACACACACAAAACAAGACAACAGCCGGATAACTCCGGTGAGAATAAATCCCAGTATAAAACATGGTAAGCATGTATAGAAACAATCTAAATCATAAAGCATGCTATCATGCAAAAGTAATAGATTTCATAATCTATGAAATCAAATCAAAATAAGCATGCAACTCAATTCAGATAAACATGCAATTTAAATCAATTCATATAAACATGCTATCAGGACTGAAAGCAATAACCTATGGGTTTCATAATCTATGAAACCACATTTCTGAACACATGCAGTTCTAGTCAAATCATGTCTAGACTCGACTCGACTATAACTCTAAGGATCCCGTTGTGAATAAGACGGCACTGTCTGTCACCTACCCTCCCAATCGAGGTGTTGTCCGTCTTATTCCTAGACTTCGGCCTGATCTGTATCCACGTGTACAATAGGGGCGGTGATCTTCCCCTAAGCTGTGATATCGCCGAACATCTAGAAGTCTGGATGATCTCGCAGACTTTCCTATCTTAATGCATGAATACAAAATCTGTAAACCAAGCATAATAAGATAAAACATAAACAAGAATATAGTATGTGATTTATTGGGCAACCCAAGGATAGTCTCGATTGAGTTGTTTCTTCCCGAATATCACATGAATTATACCTTTGTCGTCCCGGTCTGACGAAGATGATGATCTGTATTCAACTCTGTCCATATCAATCTGAAAAGACAATATCGAATACGCTATATCAGTAATAACTCAATAATCCGTCTGTTCTGATCAATACTCGATTCAGTATAAAATCTGATCAATATCTGAACAAGATACAATCTGAGTCATATCAATAATATCACAATCAAATCGAAATCATGTCTGAATCTGATCAATCTGAATCCACTGATGTTTTAACGGTACAATAATACAGTCTTGTAACTCCATAAATCTCAATATCACAGATATCATATCTAATTCATACTCAGAAAACACTGAAATTCATAACACAGACATATGGTATAAGAATAATCATCTTTCTATTCTTGAATTAAAACCAATACAATTCTAGTGTTCAATCTCAATCAATATCTACTGAAATTCATAACAATGGTATAAACAGTCTGTTCTTAAATCTGACTTCGATTATACAATGTCTACAGTAGTAGAAACACCATATCTGAACCATATTCAGTTCTGACAACATCATATTTCCAAAACATCTCAAAACGTAATAAAACTTACGTCCTTGTGTAGCTCGTGTCGAGAGGAGCTCAAAACTGAAGTCGGATTTGAATTCTAATAAACGGTTCACACGGAATCACAAATCAAAGCTAACCAAAGTTGAAGGGATTTCTGGAGGAATTCTCGGCTGTCTTCGTCTGATTCTGAAAGGAGGTGACCGTATATATATTGCATGCAATTTCTGAAATCGTGGCACAATTCTTTACACTGCACGTCGCACCGCGGGTGCGGTAATGTTCGCACCGCGGGTGCGATGTGCCCACGGCAGACTTATCCAAATTTTCCCGAAGCTTGACCGCGGGTGCGGTACGTACAAGACCGCGGGTGCGGTGTCTTCATTTTCTAAAATTTCTTCATTGCATGTCCTTCATTCTCATATCTTCCAAATCTCTCGTTAATGAAGATTAATAATGTAAGGCTCGAAGATTTAGTTATCATAAGCAGATGGATTCGTTGATAATTAAGATTATTGTAGATGTATTTCATTGGACTAGAAAAGAAAGGGAAATGTATAATAAAGATGTGAAAGATAGTCAAAAGAATAAGTAAGGTGAAGAATAAATGTTAAGGGCCGAAGCTATGGCGCATATGCGCGAAGGAATGCGCGCATATGCATGAGAATTCCAGTAGCATTGGCGCATATGCGCGGAAAGAGTGGCGCATGTGACACCCCGATCCTCTTTTAAAATAAATACGCAGCGGAAATAAAATTTTCTCTTTAAAATATACGGAAGGAGTTTCAAAATACATTTCTTTAAATATCTTTACAAAATAAATACATGATCATTTAAATGACATAACAAAAACAAAACATCATTCCTATGATCATGCCAAAATCATCCTTCCAACGGTGTATGCATATGACCCCCAATCCACAGTCAACGTCCCGGGGCACAACTCTGATCTGCATCACATGAAAATAACTGGAATGAGAATAAATCTCAGCAAGTGGAACTCTTATATAACAATGAACAATAACTCTGTAAAACATATCTTTGAAATCATAAATACCATCAACTCTGAACTGTAAACTCTGAATATCAATAACATAGCAATAGCATACAAAATATGATGGTATTTCTCTTTTGCTCTGGGGATTGATATCAATAGTATCTCTGCTCTGGGGTGCTCGTATCCCAAATCGATATAAATACCGATAACTCTGAGGGATATAAGCCTATAGGCGATGATCATCTAATATTGCATGCAATCTCTGACTATGTATTTATCAATCCGAAAACATTTGAACTCTGAATAGCATTTAAGGCCGTCCTTTCACAATCTCATATTTTCTCTTGTATTCCCTTTTAACAATAGTGAGGTATACAATACCTCCAATAGATAATTAATGAAATCAATACATAACAATGGATCAATGGAAGGGAATATCACTTTAAAATCTTTAAAACACAATACATATAATATCATGTGAGCAAAAAGGATGAAATTCCACTTACAAACCACAACAAACACCTCAACTTAGCTCTTGATCACCACCTACAACAAATAATCCATAAATAACACCAATATCAACTAAATATCCAAGATTACAAGCTAAATAATCCATAAATCCACATAAACAACCAACCTAAATAACTCTTAATTTACAACCTTAACAGAATCGCACCAAAAGCTTACCCAAGCTTCCTAGCACCAAGGAGAACGTTGATCTCAAGTCGAATCGCCAAAAAAACGCTTGAATCGAAGATAGGAAAGGAAAGAAATGACTGAAAACCCTAAGAAATGAGAGGATTTCGAAATGAAAAGAGGAAAGAATGAAGTCAAATCCATCAAAAAGGTACTATAAATCTCGACCATACCTCTACTGTTCATCACCGCGGGTGCGCCAACACAAAGGCCGCGGGTGCGCTGAGCTTTCGGCAGTCCACAAAATTCCTGAACCACAGACACCGCGGGTGCGGCACTGCAAGCACCGCGGGTGCGCTACACACCGCGGGTGCGGTCACTCCATCACCGCGGGTGCGGTGATGCTACGGCCCTCCAACACAAAAACTGGAACAGTCGACCGTGGGTGCACTCCTTGCACTACCGCGGGTGCACTAAGGTCACGGCCAAGATCACCTCCAATGCAACTAAAATCGATCCGGAACTCTGAAACGAACAACCAACAACAACTAACACCTCAAGAACAATATACTAAACATACTATAGCCCATAAACACAACTCTAAACCTCTAATCAAATAACTAAAATAACAAACGAACTTAAATCGTACCGTACACCGGGCTCGGCTATTACAATCTCCCCCCCTTAGAGGAATTTCGTCCGCGAAATTGACGTCACGGCACGAACAACTCAGGATACTTCTCTCTTATCTCCTCCTCTGGTTCCCACGTAGCCTCCTCTAACAAATGGTTCCTCCAAAGAACTTTGACAATGCCGATCTCTTTGTTCCTCAGAACTCTAACTGTGCGATCCAGAATCTGAATCGGAATATCTTGATACGTCAAATTCGGCGTCAAGTCCAATGGCTCATGGCGTAGAACATGGGAAGGATCTGCAACATACTTCCTGAGCATCGAAACGTGAAACACATTATGAACTCTGTCAAGATCTGGAGGTAGGGCTAATCTGTAGGCTCGATCGCCAACTCTGTCCAATATCTCGAATGGACCAATAAATCTAGGACTCAACTTGCCCTTCTTACCAAATCTCATCACACCTTTGAGAGGTGCTATCTTCAGAAACACATGGTCGCCAACCTCGAACTGCAAAGGTCTGCGACGAACATCTGCAAAGCTCTTTTGTCTGGACTGGGCAGTCTTCATCCTTTCTCTGATAACAGCAACAACATCAGCAGTCTGCTGGACCAACTCTGGTCCCAACATCTTCCTCTCACCAATCTCGTCCCAATACAAGGGAGACCTGCACTTCCTGCCATAAAGTGCCTCATACGGTGCCATGCCAATCGTCGCCTGGTAGCTATTATTATAAGTGAACTCAACCAAAGGCAACAAAGAATCCCAGCTACCTGGAAAGTCTATAGTACAAGCTCTGAGCATATCCTCAAGAATCTGAATGACTCTCTCTGACTGACCATCGCTCTGAGGATGATAGGCTGTACTGAACGCTAATCGCGAACCCATAGCTCTGTGCAAACTCTTCCAAAACTCTGAAGTAAATCTGGGGTCACGATCAGACACGATCGACACAGGGACACCATGAAGTCTGACAATCTCTGCTATGTAGTCCTCGGCATACTGGTTCATCGAATACGTCGTCTTGACTGGAAGAAAGTGCGCTGACTTAGTCAATCTATCAACGATAACCCAAATAGAATTGAAACCTCTCCGCACTCTAGGAAGACCTGTCACGAAATCCATCGTAATATGCTCCCACTTCCACTGAGGAATCGGCAACGACAACAATGTCCCAGCAGGTCTCTGGTGCTCAATATTCACCTGCTGACAAGTAAGGCACTGAGAAATGAACACGGCAACATCCTTCTTCATACCTGGCCACCAGTAGAGTCGACGAAGATCCTGATACATCTTCGTACTGCCTGGATGAATCGAATACGGCGCGGTATGAGCCTCTGTCAGAATATCTCTACGAATATCATCGCCAACAGGAACACAAATACGACCTCTGAAAGTCACCAAACCATCACCATTCAAGGCGAACTCTGAATTACCTCTAATCTCTACTCTATCTCTCAACTCTGTCAACTGAACATCAGTCGACTGCTCTCTACGAATCCTGTCCGTCAATGAAGATCGAATAACCAACGCTGAAAGACGAGCAATGGTGCCTGGAATCACCAGATCAATCTCCTCTCTCTGCAAATCCATCAGCAACGGTCTCTGAATCAAAGAACTCAATGAAGCACTCGACTTGCGGCTTAAAGCATCAGCCACAACATTCGCCTTCCCTGGGTGATAACTGATAGTCACAATCGTAATCTTTGACCAGCTCTAACCACCTCCTCTGCCGCATATTGAGCTCTCTCTGAGAAAACAGATACTTCAAACTCTTGTGGTCTGTGAAAATCTCACACTTTTCGCCATACAAGTAGTGTCTCCAAATCTTCAGGGCGAAAACCACAGCTGCCAACTCTAAATCATGCGTCGGATAATTCTTCTCGTAATCCTTCAACTGGCGAGAAGCATAGGCAATGACCTTACCTCTCTGCATCAACACTGCACCGAGACCCTTCTTCGACGCATCGGTAAAGACCACAAAATCCTCTGAACCACTGGGCAATGCGAGAATAGGAGCTGACGTCAATCTATCCTTCAACTCCTGAAATGCACTCTGGCAATCTATAGACCACTCGAACTTCACAGTCTTCCTTGTCAGATTGGACAATGGCAGGGCAATCTTGGAAAAATCCGAAGTGAAACGACGATAATAACCCGCCAAACCAAGGAAACTGCGTACCTCTGAAACAGTCGTAGGAATAGGCCACTTCTGAATCGCCTCTATCTTCATCGGATCAACAGCAATGCCATCCCTCGAAACGACATGGCCTAGAAAAGAAATCTGATCCAGCCAAAACTCACACTTCTTCAACTTAGCAAACAACCTCCGCTCTCTCAGCAACTGGAGAACAACTCTGAGATGCTCTGAATGAAGCTCTCTGGTCTTGGAATAGATCAAGATATCGTCGATAAAAACAATGACAAAACTATCCAAATACGGCTTGAACACACGGTTCATCAGGTCCATGAAAACAGAAGGGGCATTGGTCAAACCAAAAGACATCACGAGAAACTCATAGTGACCATACCTGGTCCTGAAAGCCGTCTTAGGGATATCAGACTCCCTAACCTTCAACTGATAGTAGCCAGACCGAAGATCAATCTTCGAGAAAACAGTGGCACCCTGGAGTTGGTCAAATAGATCGTCAATCCGTGGCAACGGATACTTGTTCTTGATCGTCACTTTGTTGAGCTCTCTGTAATCGATACACAGACGCAAAGACCCGTCCTTCTTCTTAACAAATAGAACCGGAGCTCCCCAAGGCGAAGAACTCGGACGAATAAAACCCTTATCTAGAAGATCCTGCAACTACGTCTTCAACTCTTTCATCTCGGTAGGAGCCATCCTATACGGAGCCTTAGAAATAGGAACCGTACCTGGAGCAAGATCAATAACAAACTCTACATCCCTATCCGGCGGCAAACCCGGAACATCATCCTCAAACACATCCGCAAACTCCCTCACCACATCAATATCATCAATATTCAACTTAATCAGTCTATCCATATCCACAACAGATGCTAGAAAAACATCACAACCTCTACACAATAGCCTCTCAGCATCAAGACACGAAATAAAAGGAAGGACCAGCGAAGTACCTGAGCTGGCGAGAACTCCTCCCTGGCCATCATCTGCAAAAGTCACCGTCTTAGCAACGCAATCAATAACAGCACGATAGGTCGACAGCCAATCCATGCCAAGAATAACATCAAAGGCAACCATCGGGATCACAATCAAATCAGCAAAGACCTCCCGATCAACAAAACGAACGGGGCACGCATACACTATGGAAGTCGGGCACAAAACATCTCCCGAAGGCAAAACAACACTAAGCTGGAGGGGAATAACAGAAGGAACTATACCCAAAGATCTCAAAAACAATTCAGACATAAAAGAATGAGTAGCACCAGTATCAATCAAAGTAGTAGCTACTCTGCCTGAAATTAAAATGGAACTAGAGATTACAGAAGAATTACGATTAATACCTTCCTTAGTCATCGAAAAGATACGACCCTGCACCTTCTCCTGGCTAGCACCCTTAGGACAATCTCTGGAAATATGGCCTGGCATGCCACAACGATAACAAGAACGAGTGCCAAATCTACACTCTCCACGATGAGGTCTGCCACACTTGGGACACAAAGATCTCTCAGAATCAGACGGAGCAACTGGCACTGACGGTGGCCTAGGACTCTGTTCCACCTTGCCCTTCCCCTTGAATCGATCTCTGCCACGCTGACCTGAACTCTGGCCTCTCTGAACACTAGCCTGGTGCCTCGCCTGTCTCTCCCTGGCGATATCCTTCTCGTCCTGCTCTGCTAGCAACGCCTTGGACACAATCTCCTTGAAAGTAACAGCCTTGGACATATTGATATCACGCCTGATCTCCGCTCTAAGGCCTCGAATGAAGTGAGCGCCTTTATCTTTATCACTAGTAGCAATGTACGGAGCAAAAAGGCACCCTCCTCGAACCTGAGAATATACTCGTCCACATTCAAGCTCCCCTGACGAAGCTCCAAGAACTCTGTAACCTTCCTCGCTCGCAGAGCATCAGGAAAGTACTTGTCGTAGAAAAGCTCAGTAAACTCAGACCACTTCAAAGTAGAAACATCAATGCCAACCTTGGTCGCATTCCACCACAAACGTGCAGCTTTAACCAGCATTAAAACAACACAACTGATACGGTCTCTGTCCTCATAGTGGAGATGATCAAAAATCGCCTCCAAAGCCTTGACCCACTCTACTGCAGCTAAAGGATCGGAGCTGCCTGGAAACTCGGGTGGATCCATCCTCTTAAACGCAGAAAAGATAGCATCAGAACCAACTGCAGCTGGAGCAACCTGCCCTCTACCTTGGCCTCTGCCCTGGCCTGCTCCTTGCAGTCTAAGCAACTGCTGGATCTGCTCACTGTGAACCTTAGCCTGCTCCTTCAGTAACTTGCCGAACTCGTCGACAACTCTCGAGGACGAACTATCCTCCCCCTCTGACGCCTTACGCTTAGGAGGCATCCTAAACTCTACAATGCTCACAAGACACCAATCAATACAAAACAATAGATAGATGCAAAGAAAACATACCCGGACAGTTGAAAGTAGACGAAGTCATATGCATTGGTCCGAAGAACACCGCTCTGATACCACTAAATGTGACACCCCGATCCTCTTTTAAAATAAATACGCAGCGGAAATAAAATTTTCTCTTTAAAATATACGGAAGGAGTTTCAAATACATTTCTTTAAATATCTTTACAAAATAAATACATGATCATTTAAATGACATAACAAAAACAAAACATCATTCCTATGATCATGCCAAAATCATCCTTCCAACGGTGTATGCATATGACCCCCAATCCACAGTCAACGTCCCGGGGCACAACTCTGATCTGCATCACATGAAAATAACTGGAATGAGAATAAATCTCAGCAAGTGGAACTCTTATATAACAATGAACAATAACTCTGTAAAACATATCTTTGAAATCATAAATACCATCAACTCTGAACTGTAAACTCTGAATATCAATAACATAGCAATAGCATACAAAATATGATGGTATTTCTCTTTTGCTCTGGGGATTGATATCAATAGTATCTCTGCTCTGGGGTGCTCGTATCCCAAATCGATATAAATACCGATAACTCTGAGGGATATAAGCCTATAGGCGATGATCATCTAATATTGCATGCAATCTCTGACTATGTATTTATCAATCCGAAAACATTTGAACTCTGAATAGCATTTAAGGCCGTCCTTTCACAATCTCATATTTTCTCTTGTATTCCCTTTTAACAATAGTGAGGTATACAATACCTCCAATAGATAATTAATGAAATCAATACATAACAATGGATCAATGGAAGGGAATATCACTTTAAAATCTTTAAAACACAATACATATAATATCATGTGAGCAAAAAGGATGAAATTCCACTTACAAACCACAACAAACACCTCAACTTAGCTCTTGATCACCACCTACAACAAATAATCCACAAATAACACCAATATCAACTAAATATCCAAGATTACAAGCTAAATAATCCATAAATCCACATAAACAACCAACCTAAATAACTCTTAATTTACAACCTTAACAGAATCGCACCAAAAGCTTACCCAAGCTTCCTAGCACCAAGGAGAACGTTGATCTCAAGTCGAATCGCCAAAAAAACGCTTGAATCGAAGATAGGAAAGGAAAGAAATGACTGAAAACCCTAAGAAATGAGAGGATTTCGAAATGAAAAGAGGAAAGAATGAAGTCAAATCCATCAAAAAGGTACTATAAATCTCTACCATACCTCTACTGTTCATCACCGCGGGTGCGCCAACACAAAGGCCGCGGGTGAGCTGAGCTTTCGGCAGTCCACAAAATTCCTGAACCACAGACACCGCGGGTGCGGCACTGCAAGCACCGCGGATGCGCTACACACCGCGGGTGCGGTCACTGCATCACCGCGGGTGCGGTGATGCTACGGCCCTCCAACACAAAAACTGGAACAGTCGACCGCGGGTGCACTCCTTGCACTACCGCGGGTGCACTAAGGTCACGGCCAAGATCACCTCCAATGCAACTAAAATCGATCCGGAACTCTGAAACGAACAACCAACAACAACTAACACCTCAAGAACAATATACTAAACATACTATAGCCCATAAACACAACTCTAAACCTCTAATCAAATAACTCAAATAACAAACGAACTTAAATCGTACCGTACACCGGGCTCGGCTATTACAGCGCATATGCGCGACATGTACAGCAGCCTGGGCGCATATGCGCGAGAGTAGTGGCGCATATGCGCGGAGCGTCCAGAACCAATGGCGCATATGCGCGAGTTTAGTGGCGCATATGCGCGAGTGCTAAATCTGCCGAGACAGTAGGTTCGGCGCATATGCGCGAGTAATGCCGCGCATATGCGCGAGACGTGTATTGCAAAGGATGAGCCAGGTGTATCGAATCATGCAAGATATATATAAGATTGGCTTCGATTCTTTCTTCATTTCAGCAGAAGGGTTCGAAATTCAGAGGAGAGAAGCTTCATTTCTTAGACTTTATAATTGTGATTTTGCAAGATTTAGCAATCCAAAATTAAATCCGACTTCGGTTTTGAACTCCTCTCCGTATTAGCTACAAGGTGACGTACTTTTCTTTCAGTTTCAACATGATTTGAGATATGGTAATTGGGGAAATTGTGAATTACACTAGATTATGTATTCTTGTGATGAGTATGAATATATATTCGTAACCGGATCGAAGAAAGGATGTCATATGCAATTGTTACGATTTTTATAGCATGTTTAGAACTAAATATGCAGATTTTGGGTACTATGACATGTTTAGGATGATGATTATGAGTTGATGAGTTTAGATTGATAATGTGTTGATATGTGTTGAGAATTTGATTGACCGGTATCGAGAATTACGTCGTTATGCCGTCGAAATGTATTGAGATCACGTAGTGACTTGGATATATGTTGATTTAGATTAGAAATTGATAGAGTGCGTATCCATATTTCCATTTCAGATTCGTATTGACGACCGTGACAGCGATTCTACGACGAAAGGTATAGTACATGTTTTGTTTGGGGAATCACGACTCAAATGAGATCACATTTGAGTTTCCCAACCAAAATCACATACTTGTTTTATGGTTCATACCTTGATATTATTATGATTGTTATAGATTTGTTTATAGAACTTGTATTCAGATCTTGCTATGCTTTGTTTACAGATCGTGTAGCATTGCATTATGCTTGTTTACAGATTTTGTATTCATGCATTAAGATAGGGCAGTCTGGAGATCAGGCAGAATACTAGATGTTCGGCGATATCTCAGCTTAGGGGAAGATCACCGCCCCTATTGTAGACGCGGATACAGATCAGGCCGAAGTCTAGGAATAAGACGTACAGCACCTCGATTGGTAGGGTAGGTGACAGCCAGTGACGTCTTATTCACAACGGGATCCCTAGAGTTCTAGTCGAGTCGAGTCTAGACATGATTAGATTCACATTGCATGATTTTAAATGAATGACATTCATATCAGCATGTTTCATGTTTAGATTGTTTATATGCATGTTACATGTTTATACTGGGATTTGTTCTCACCGGTTTTCCGGCTGTTGTTATGTCTGTATGTGTGCATAACAACAGGTGGGGCAGGATCTGGGTCGAGACAGAGATAATCGTGATAGCGTGGTGATCTCGGGCGCAGCAGAGGACTAGTGGTTCTTTTGTTAGACTTGTACTACCGTTTGTTTATAGATGGTATTGAACACTAGTTTGTAAGAACAAGACTTGTACTTCATGTTTATATTGTAAGTTAAACTAAGAATTATGTTTGTTTAGTTACATTTGATTTAATGTAAAAAGCAAAAAAAAATTTGACCCACGTTTTTAATAACAATCCATTTAATCCCAAGAAAAAGAATGAGAGCCCGGGTCCCCACAACAGGTGGTATCAGAGCAGAGAGTTCCTTTAGACTGAGATAGGATAGAATGAGCGGGGTAGATCGAGTCTTCTTCCTTGTTTGATGATGTGCTAGCATGTTTATTGCTTTCTTATTACATGTTGTTGTTATTTGATTTCTTTCAGCATGTGATTGACTGAATCAGAACTGATTCTAGATTAGAGGTAACTGACTAGAGGATGGCTGAGACAGTTGTATATCTTGTATACTAATCAGTTGGGTTATTAGATATGCCACCTAGAAGAGCAGCAGTACCTCTACGACCAGCAGCGCCAGAACAGGGGAGCACATCCGGAGATCCTATGGATGTTACGGCGACCCCTATGGAGACGTTGCTAAGCGATTCCAATCCTTTCGACCTCCCACATTAAAAGGTACCGAGAATGCCATCGAGTGGGAAAGCTGGCTTGAGGATATTGAAATGCTATTCGACTCTTTGGAGTACAGTGACGAGAAGAGAATAAAGATAATTGGCCATCAATTGCAAGATATAGCCAAGAATTGGTGGTTTAACATTAGGAGAGCTTTAGAGCAGCGGGGTACCGAGATTACGTGGAAGGGATTCAAGACGGAGTTCTATTTACGGTTCTTTCCCATCTCCCACCGTAAAGACAAAGGTGCTGAATTTGCCAATCTGAGGCAAGGGCAATTAAACATTGAGGAGTACATTGCCAAATTTTCCTCTCTGCTTCGTTTTGCACCCCATGTTTCAGGAAATGATGAGGCCAAGGCAGATCAGTTTATAAATGGCCTGAATCCAGATATCTTTACGTTGGTCAATACTGGGAGACCCGATAATTTCTCGGATGCATTGAATCGTGCCAAAGGAGCTGAAGCAGGATTGCTTAGGCAACGGAGTGCTCCGTATGTTGCACCAAGTCCGAGACCACCAGCACCAACCATTCCACCCCCTCCAAGATTTGATAGTGGCGGTAGTAGCAGTGGACGCAAAGAACAGCTGAAGGCGAAGGGGAATCAGTTTAGGCGACCTGGGAGCAGTTCGTCCAGCTCCAGCGGATCAAGACAGACGGGTTTTGATCAAAGTTCAAGGCCTTCAGGTGTCTACTGTAATTCTTGTGGAGGTAGGCATGCGACTGAACAGTGCCAGGGAGTTACAGGCCGATGCAACATTTGTAGGCAACCGGGGCATTTTGCCAAAGTCTGTCCACAGAGAGGTGTACAGCAAGGCCAGAGTGGAAGAGCATCCGGTTCAGTACCTCAGTTTGAGCGGCAGGCATCATCGGTTCTGTGGGGACCCGGACGCTGATCTGTCTTATTAATCATCTTTGGGATTTAATTATCAATTAAGATAAAACAGGGTCTAAAAAAAAATTTTCTTTTTAAAATGTAACTGCGGAAGGTAATGGAATCTAACAATATACATCTCTGTATAAAAACTACAGTTCAGTAGAAAAGTACAATACTGTACAACCTAAGTCTAAGGTTCAATTACTAAATTCAAGTAATAAACTAAGTCTGCTACAAGTCCGGAATCACCACGCTAACTCGTCTTCTCTCATCGTCATCTCGACCCTGATCCAGCCCCACCTGTTGTCATGCACACATACAAAACAAGACAACAGCCGGATAACTCCGGTGAGAATAAATCCCAGTATAAGACATGGTACGCATGTATATAAACAAACTAATTCATAAAACATGCCATCATGTATAAAAACAATATATTTCATAATCTATGAAATTAAATCAAATAAGCATGCAACTCAAATCAGATAAATATGCATAAAACACTCTAAATCATACAAACATGCTATCATGCCTGAAAGCAATAACGATGGGCTCCATGATCTAGGAACCACATCCATATAAGCATGCAGTCCTAATCAAATCATGTCTAGACTTGACTCGACTAGAACTCTAGGGATCCCGTGATGAATAAGACATCAATGCCTGTTACCTACTCAACCGATCGTGGTAACCGTACGTCTTATTCCTAGACTTCGGTTCGAGCTGTATCAACGGCTGCAATAGGAGTAATACCTGCTCCTAAGTTGAGATACACCGAACGTCTAGAAGTCTGAAAATGACTGTCAAGACTTTCCTATCTTAAATGCAATGAATGATAATCTGTAAACAAAGCATAATCATATTCATATCTGAATATGGCAATAATCTCATACATTTGAATAAAATGCTAAAATCAAAGCATAAACAAGAATATAGTATGTGATTTATTGGGCAACTCAAGGATGGTCTCGATTGAGTTGTTTCTTCCCGAATATCACATGAATTATACCTTTGTCTTCCTGATCTGATGAAGAAGACGTCTCGAAGTCGAATTTGTCCATATCTGATCTGAAATGACAAGAATAAATACACTGTATCAATGTGTAGCTCAAAACACAATCTGTTCTGATCCATACCCAATTCAGTACAAAATCTGATCACATCAACAATATCACGAGATAACAGAAACCAATACTGAATCTGATCAATCTGTACCAATTGATGTTTAGACGGCATAACACTACAGTCTTGTAACCCCGTCAGTCTTAACATCACAATTACACTACCAGAATTCCTAATAAAGCTCAGTACAATCTATAACTTCAGTATCTGTACACTTTAAAATGAATAACAGCATAATTCTGATAGTAATCTCAATTAAATCAACTCTAAAATTCATAACAATGCCATAACCAGTCTATTTCTAAATCTGACTTCGATTCTACAATATCTACGGTAGCAGAAACACCATATCAGAATCATATTCAATTCTGACAACATCATAAAACCAAATCTTGTCTAAACGTAATAAAACTTACGTCCTTGCGTAGCCTGCGTTGACAGGAACACAGTACCGAAGTCGGATTTCAATTTGGATAGACGGTTCACTCGCAAATCAATTTAAGAAAATAAGAACGAAGCTTTCCCTTCAATCTCGATTTCTTCTCCCCATTTCTGAAGAATTGCATGCCAATATATTTATATATATATACATACATTCCGTGCATGCAAAGCAAATGGCACAATCTTTGTGCAACACGTCTCTGGCTCGGGCGGACAAAAGTTGCCGCCCGGGCGAGTCATTCTCGGCCTCGCCCATTCCAGCAGCCTCGCTCGGGCGGTCAAAAACATCCGCCCGGGCGAGTAATTCTCGGCCCTCTTCTCCTAGGCACTCTCGCTCGGGCGGTCAAAGACGTCCGCCCGGGCGAGTCACTTTCGCCCAAATTGTCTAATTTCATATACTTGCTCAAATCTTATCTCGAACTGGCCCGGCTATAATTACATCAATTCATAATCAGTAAATCATATCAGTAATTAAATTCTCGGGCATTACAGGTTCACTCTTTTCAGCCTCCACCGGTACAGACTCAACCCAGAGGCCGGAGTAGTCAGACGGTGACTCAACCTCCGAGGCAACAGGCTCAAGTGTTTGCATTGACAGAAGAGCAAGCACAAGATGCACCAGATGATGTTATAGCAGGTAACTGCTCTCTTTATGGTTATCCTGCTTATATCTTGATAGATACAGGTGCATCGCATACATTCATTTCAGAACGATTTGCATTGTTGCATTCATTGCCTGTTGAGTCGTTGCTAGATGTTGTGTCTATTAATTCTCCGTTGGGAAGTGGATTGATATCTGTAACTACGGTTAGACATTGCATTCTACAGTTTGAGGGGCATGAAATTGACCTAGAGTGTATAGTGTTGGGTCTAGCTGATTTTGATTGTATAGTCGGTATTGACATGCTAACAAAGTATAAAGCTACCGTGGATTGTTTCCACAAGATTATCAGATTCAGACCCGAGATGACAGACGAGTTGAAATTCTAAGGGAAGGGTTCCAGATCTCGGATTCCCTTGATTTCGGCTCTTACTATGAACAGATTGTTACAGAAAGGAGCGGATGGTTTCTTTATTTATGTTGTAGATATGCAGAAGTCGAGCCCGGCGTTGGCAGATATACCAGTAGTGCGGGAATTTCCAGATATTTTTCCAGATGAGATCCCAGGATTACCTCCGGTTCGTGAGGTAGACTTCAGTATTGATCTTACATCAGGTACCGTCCCTATTTCGAGAGCCCCGTATAGGATGGCACCCATCGAACTAAAAGAATTGAAAGCACAATTAGAAGATCTTCTAGCCAAGGGATATATCAGACCTAGTGTATCTCCTTGGAGCGCTCCGGTGCTGTTTGTGCGGAAGAAAGACGGTTCGATGCGATTGTGTATTGATTACAGGCAACTGAACAAGGCAACGATCAAGAATAAAGATCCTTTGCCTGGGATCGATGATTTATTTGATCAGTTGCAGGGATCCTCTGTGTATTCGAAGATTGATTTGCGTTCTGGATATCATCAGCTCAGAGTTCGAGATATAGACATACCGAAGACAGCATTTAGAACCAGGTATGGACATTACGAATTTATTGTCATGCCTTTCGGTTTAACAAATGCTCCTGCGGTATTTATGGGCTTGATGAACCAAGTGTTTCAGAGGTATTTAGATGAATTTGTAATTGTTTTCATTGATGACATTTTGGTGTATTCGAAGAGTAGAAATGAGCATGCAGATCATCTCAGAATTGTTTTGCAGACGTTGAGAAATGAGCGATTGTATGCTAAATTGTCAAAGTGTAAGTTTTGGCTGAATTGAGTTGTATTCTTGGGGCATATCATTTCTGGAGATGGTATTTCTGTAGATCCGAGTAAAGTGGAAGCTGTGATTAGTTGGTCGAGACTGACTTCTGTACCAGAAATACGCAGTTTCATGGGCTTAGCCGGATACTACAGAAGATTTATCAAAGATTTCTCCAGTATTGCCAAGCCGATAACTCAATTGACACAAAAGAATGCACCATTTGTTTGGTCAGAGGAGTGTGAGTCTAGCTTTGTTGAATTGAAGAAAAGACTGACTAGTGCTCCAGTATTGACGATACCTTCAGGTACAGGTGATTTCGTTGTATATTGTGATGCTTCTCATAGAGGTTTGGGATGTGTTCTTATGCAGCGAGGCCATGTGATCGCATACGCCTCGAGACAATTGAAGCCACATGAGGTACGATACCCCATTCATGACCTGTAATTGGCGGCTATCGTATTTGCATTAAAGATTTGGCGTCATTATCTCTACGGCGAAAAATTTGAAATCTTCTCCGATCACAAGAGCTTAAAGTACCTATTTTCTCAATCAGAACTGAACATGAGGCAGCGTAGATGGCTTGATCTTTTGAAAGACTTTGACTGTGAAATCAAATATTATCCAGGAAAGTCAAATGCAGCAGCAGATGCCTTGAGTCGTAAGGTATGTTCTTTGTCCTTATCGACGATAGGTGTTAACAAGTTAGTTGAAAATTGCTGTACATCTGGATTAGAATTTGATACAGATAGTAAGCCACTACGACTTTTTACGATCCAAGTTGAGCCCAATTTGATTATGAGGATCAAGGAAGCACAAAGAACTGATCAGAATGTGCAAAGATCAATCCAAATGGTCAGATCAGGGCATGTATCAGAATATCAGGTAAGAGATCATGTGTTGTACGTGAATAACCGTCTAGTTGTGCCAGATGTTGCAGATTTGAGACAGCAGATTCTGACAGAGGCACATTGTAGTCGGTTCAGCATTCATCCTGGTGGCAGGAAGATGTACAATGACTGGAAGACACAGTTCTGGTGGAAGCAAATGAAGTCAGACATTGCCGAATTTGTGTCTAAGTGTTTGAACTGCCAACAGGTGAAAGTTGAGAGGAAGAAGCCTGGTGGATTACTTCAGAGTCTAGCCATCCCTGAATGGAAATGGGACCACATTTCCATGGATTTCGTGACTAAGTTACCCAGATCATCCAAAGGCTGTGATGCGATTTGGGTCATTATTGACAGACTGACCAAATCTGCATGTTTCATCCCATACAGAATGACGTATAGACAGGATCAGATGGCGGAGATTTATATTCGTGAGGTAGTCAGATTGCATGGAGTGCCGAAGTCTATCGTATCAGATCGTGATCCACGATTCACTTCACACTTCTGGCGCAGTTTACAGCAGGCCTTAGGTACGACATTACACCTGAGTACTGCTTACCATCCTCAGACAGACGGACAGTCAGAACGGACTATCCAGACATTAGAGGATATGTTGAGAGCCGTCGTGCTAGATTTTGGCATTGGTTGGCAAGATTCTCTACCTCTTTGCGAATTTTCTTACAATAACAGCTATCAGACGAGCATTGAAATGGCACCGTTTGAAGCTTTGTATGGCAAGAAGTGCAGATCTACGCTATATTGGGATGATATCTCAGAGGTACCAGAACTTGGGCCAGATATGATTCGTGACATGACAGAGAAGGTGAAACTCATTCAAAAGAGGATGAAGACAGCACAAGATCGACAAGCAAAATACGCCAATATCCGACGTAGACCGTTAGTATTTGAGGCAGGAGATAGAGTATTCTTAAAGATTTCTCCATTCAGAGGCGTTGTTCGATTTGGCAAACGTGGGAAACTATCTCCTCGATACATTGGTCCTTACGAGATTCTTGAGAAGATTGGCGATAGAGCTTATCGACTTGCACTTCCTCCTTCTCTATCCGGGATACATGATGTCTTTCATGTATCGATGTTACGAAAATATATGCCAGATGCTTCTCATGTCATTCAACCTGACGAGGCTGAACTTGATCAGACTTTAAGCTATGTGGAACAACCGATACAGATTCTTGATCGGAAAGAAAAGAAACTCAGAACGAAGAATATTCCCCTAGTGAAAGTCCAATGGAGTCGTCACGGCGCTGAAGAAGCGACATGGGAGACAGAAGCCAACATGCGACAGAAACACCCCGAATTATTTCAATAATGTAAGTATTGATCTAACTTTGATATTATTACTTTTGATGCTTTCATTGATAGAATGATATGCGATTTCGAGGGCGAAATCATTTCTTAGAGGGGGAGAAATGTAAGGCTCGAAGATTTAGTTATCATAAACAGATGGATTCGTTGATAATTAAGATTATTGTAGATGTATTTCATTGGACTAGAAAATAAAGGGAAATGTATAATAAAGATGTGAAAGATAGTCAAAAGAATAAGTAAGGTGAAGAATAAATGTAAAGGGCCGAAGCTATGGCGCATATGCGCGAAGGAATGCGCGTATATGCATGAGAATTCCAGTTGCATTGGCGCATATGCGCGGAAAGAGTGGCGCATATGCGCGACATGTACAGCAGCCTTGGCGCATATGCACGAGAGTAGTGGCGCATATGCGCGGAGCGTCCAGAACCATTGGCTCATATGCGCGAGTTTAGTGGCGCATATGCGCAAGTGCTAAATCTGCCGAGACAGTAGGTTCGGCGCATATGCGCGAGTAATGCCGCGCATATGCGCGAGACGTGTATTGCAAAGGATGAGCCAGGTGTATCGAATCATGCAAGATATATATAAGATTGGCTTCGATTCTTTCTTCATTTCAGCAGAAGGGTTCGAAATTCAGAGGACAGAAGCTTCATTTCTTAGACTTTATAATTGTGATTTTGCAAGATTTAGCAATCCAAAATTAAATCCGACTTCGGTTTTGAACTCCTCTCCGTATTAGCTACAAGGTGACGTACTTTTCTTTCAGTTTCAACATGATTTGAGATATGGTAATTGGGGAAATTGTGAATTACACTAGATTATGTATTCTTGTGATGAGTATGAATATATATTCGTAACCGGATCGAAGAACGGATGTCATATGCAATTGTTACGATTTTTATAGCATGTTTAGAACTAAATATGCAGATTTTGGGTACTATGACATGTTTAGGATGATGATTATGAGTTGATGAGTTTAGATTGATAATGTGTTGATATGTGTTGAGAATTTGATTGACCGGTATCGAGAATTACGTCGTTATGCCGTCGAAATGTATTGAGATCACGTAGTGACTTGGATATATGTTGATTTAGATTAGAAATTGATAGAGTGCGTATCCATATTTCCATTTCAGATTCGTATTGACGACCGTGACAGCGATTCTACGACGAAAGGTATAGTACATGTTTTGTTTGGGGAATCACGACTCAAATGAGATCACATTTGAGTTTCCCAACCAAAATCACATACTTGTTTTATGGTTCATACCTTGATATGATTATGATTGTTATAGATTTGTTTATAGAACTTGTATTCAGATCTTGCTATGCTTTGTTTACAGATCGTGTAGCATTGCATTATGCTTGTTTACAGATTTTGTATTCATGCATTAAGATAGGGCAGTCTGGAGATCAGGAAGACTACTAGATGTTCGGCGATATCTCAGCTTAGGGGAAGATCACCGCCCCTATTGTAGACGCGGATACAGATCAGGCCGAAGTCTAGGAATAAGACGTACAACACCTCGATTGGTAGGGTAGGTGACAGCCAGTGACGTCTTATTCACAACGGGATCCCTAGAGTTCTAGTCGAGTCGAGTCTAGACATGATTATATTCACATTGCATGAATTTAAATGAATGACATTCATATCAGCATGTTTCATGTTTAGATTGTTTATATGCATGTTACATGTTTATACTGGGATTTGTTCTCACCGGTTTTCCGGCTGTTGTTATGTCTGTATGTGTGCATAACAACAGGTGGGGCAGGATCTGGGTCGAGACAGAGATAATCGTGATAGCGTGGTGATCTCGGGCGCAGCAGAGGACTAGTGGTTCTTTTGTTAGACTTGTACTACCGTTTGTTTATAGATGGTATTGAACACTAGTTTGTAAGAACAAGACTTGTACTTCATGTTTATATTGTAAGTTAAACTAAGAATTATGTTTGTTTAGTTACATTTGATTTAATGTAAAAAGCAAAAAAAAATTTGACCCACGTTTTTAATAACAATCTATTTAATCCCAAGAAAAAGAATTAGAGCCCGGGTCCCCACAAATAATCTTGATTTATCCATTCAATAATTCTCGGGCATTACATTTCTCCCCCTCTTAGATCTGAGTTCGTCCTCGAACTCTCAAGTAATCAATTCAGATATACGAGAAGAAATGTATACTAGAGTTTAAATCAAAACTCAAATCCCTGATCTCCATCTGGAATACGATTTCGTGAAGTATCCTATCATAATACTTCTTAAATAACTCTGACAGAATCAATCTTGCCATGCTGGTTATACAACATCTGTATAAACCACTTATAATTTATAACAAAACAATACTACCTGTATTCGTTATCATATTTGCTTATCCCAATCAAGAACCTATACCATCTTTATCTTCAAATACCAATCGTCATCATCCGACGTTGGTGTCTTAAATCTATTCATGCTAAACTATCTGGATAACTAGTACTAACATCCAGTACTAAAGTTCTACCAATATCTGGATAACCCATTCTGACGGTCTGTCACTCTGTAAAACCATCTACGAGAGAGTTTATGATATAATTTATCACAAGTATCACTCCATCAAAATCACAATCTGATATCATCTTATTCAATATTCTAATCCATCTGCTTATTTCTTTGACATCGATCTATGTCATCTAGTTCTGTTTGTACGTAATCTGGTACAAACTGATAGATATAGATTGAGAAATCTGTCAATCATAATCATATCATATCAAAATCTAAAGAAAATGGTTGTAATGTCATCACAAAAACCCTAGAAATGTACTTCCATTTCTATTTAGAACTATACATATTCTGTAACAAATCTTCTGATTTCTATCTTTCTGTCTTCTTCTGTTAGCAATTCAGACTTATCAGTACAATTTCTGCTAACATGTCTGTACAATTTCTGCCATCACTGATCTAATCGGTTTATATCACACTATCTGTTATCCGGATGAAAACTGAATCCATCACTGTGCATGTCTGACACCATTTGTGATATCTGATTCGAACTATTCGGTATAAACAATCAGTTAATAATAAAATAAAGAAGAAATACCTACCTGGTATTCGGCTCTGATTATAAATATCAATTCTGTTATACAATTCTGAAACATTCGGATATCACAAGATAATCAATCTTATACAAACACCATTCACATATCGGTTGCCCTAATCGAAACTCTGTTCTGATTATCGAAATACAATTCTGAGCATTCTGATCACATTTCTGAACTGTTGCAACTCTCAACTGTTTACAATATTCTGTATCAAACATACATGCAAACTGTGGTAATATCAATCAGCTTCGAGATAAAAACAGTCTATACAGATCTAGTGAGTTTAAGAAAACTCATAAAATAACGATTGCTGGCAATACTGATAATTCTGACTACTGATCAATCTTCACAGTGCCCAAATCATCTGCCATATCTCATCTGCAAATAGAATATGCTCCCAAACAATATAAGATGTCTCAAATACTGATTTAGAGTAATCACAACACGCAAGCAGATACAACATAATCAGAGAATAAGAGAATAAGAAAATCTGTAAAACTCAGCAATTCTGACTTTCTGACATCTCTGATAATTCTGATATATCTGTTACCTGTGTCGTTTACAGTCACTGATTTCTGTCTCAACTGTGCAAATGAATCGGTATACAAACTGCAGATATCACATATTCTGAATACAATCTGTTTCAATTATGATTCTTATCTGAATAATTTCTATATACAATCATCACAGTTCTCAGAATATTCAATAAAATCTTCAGGTATTCGATTCGATCAATCAAATACTGCAATTATATCAAATCTCATAGACACAATGAGTATAAAATCATCAGAACATCTCTGAATATACTGAAACATGCTAAAGAGCCACACAAAATCGGATGTACCTCCTGGTCGATATTCTTCTACTGATCTTTCAATTCATTCTGTAACATTCTGTACACTCAATATCATTCTGTTCTGAATTCTAAAACAAAAATCAATATCTGACCTGAATTCAATTCTAAAATCTATCTGTCGGATATAAAACAAATCTGAAATCTTATCTAGGCAAATATCAACCCACTCATACACCATTGGCAGATCTGCCAATGCTAGGCTCGATTTCAGTAGATCTACTGAATACATAAGAATACTATCTGTTCCTTTCTGTATCAATCGAGTCATAGACAACACAGATATCAAAGGAATTCGATATCTAGAATCCTTACTGTGAAATCTCTACTCATCAACCATATCTGATCTGAATCTTATACTCGAGTTATGTACTTGTTTAGCATACTATTATCAATAATGCAATCAAATCAGCAACACAAGTACATAAACATTACAGTCTTACAGACCCAACAGATAATGCCTATCTCCATGCAATTCATTCAAGGATAATCTTAAGGAATGCATTAGTATATATCAATACATATGCAATCTAATTATAAAGAATAGTACCTGTTGTGAATTCTAGATCTGTGTTTTCTTTTGAACTTTGTTCCCTACAATCTTCGGGAATGCTTCTGGGGACAGACTTTAGCAAAGTGTCCCGGCTGTCCACAATTATTGCATCTACCAGTCACTCCCTGGCATTGCTCGGTGGAATGTCTCCCTCCGCAACTCCTGCAATACACTCCAGTATAGCTCGGACTAGAACTACTGGAACTCGAAGAATCACCCCCTAACTTCTTGAATGGCTTCTTGCGGGCTTTCAGCAAATCTTGCTTCCCACTCGTACTGCCGTAATCATATCGGAGAGGGGATTGCTGTGTCTGGGGTTGCTTCACACACAACCTTGTCAATTGTCTAATCAGACTTGCCTCAGCTCTCTTCGCTCTACTCAGGATGTCAGCAAAATGGTAAGGTCGTTGCAAATTCATAAATGCAACTACCTCTGAGTTCAACCCTCTGATGAACTGATTCACTATAGCTTCATCATTTCCAGCCATCTGAGGAGCAAAGTGCAGTAGAGTAGAGAATTTGGCGGTATATTCATCAATATTCAACTGCCCTTGGCTCAAATTCTCAAACTCTGCTTTCTTGTCCTCTCTGTACGACGCTGAGAAAAATCTTCGATAGAATTCAGTTATGAATATTCCCCACGAAATCATTGTACCTCTCTCTGCCCACATTCTTCTACTTGAAATCCACCAACTCCTGGCGACTGCTCGTAACTGGTAAGGCACCATTTTAACCCTTTGTTCATCTGTACAATCAAGTAAATCAAACAAGATTTCTATATCATCAAACCAATTCTGACAGTCTTCAGATGTCTCGGTACCACTCAGAATCGACGGCTGTAATAACTCAAACTCTTTCATCTTTTCTTCTAACTGAGCTTCTGATACATCCATCTGTTCAGACGAAGTGCTACCCCTTTCTGGAAATCTCCGAGGCGGTATATCTGAATATCAAACAGATTAGTACCCAATCTATACAGTCTGTCTCAGCCCTCCTCTGATCATATACCTCTGATCCAGACTCGGTTCTGATTCAGGCTTAACCATTACATGCTGCAATCAACTCAGATAACAAACAACATGTAATAGGGAAAGCGATAAATCATGCTAGCACACATCATGCAAGTCAACATTAACATAATTCTCATGCTAGCAATCACATGCAAGGAAGAAAATTCAATCTACCCCGCTCATCTCTTCTATCTCAATCTAAGTCAGTCTAAAAGATCTATCAGTTCTTACTATCTCAATCTAAAGGATCTATTTCTAAAAGATCTATCGCTAAAGGAACTATCAGCTCTGATTATCTCCTCCTAAAGGATCTATCGCTCTGATACCACCTGTTGTGGGGACCCGGACGCTAATCATCTTCTTGATCATCGTTGGGATTTAATTAATCAGTTCTGTTAAACAGGGTCTAAAAATTTTTCTTTTTAAAATGCAAATGCGGAAGGTAATGGAATCTAAATAATATACATCTCAGTATACAATACTTTTCAGTATAAAAGTACAATACTGTACAATCTCAGTCTAAGGTTTAGTTACTAAATTCAAGTAATAAAACAAGTCTACAGTAAGTCCAGAATCACCACACTAAACTCGTCTTCTCTTATCATCTTCTTGACCCCGATCCAGCCCCACCTGTTGTCATGCACACACACAAAACAAGACAACAGCCGGATAACTCCGGTGAGAATAAATCCCAGTATAAAACATGGTAAGCATGTATAGAAACAATCTAAATCATAAAGCATGCTATCATGCAAAAGTAATAGATTTCATAATCTATGAAATCAAATCAAAATAAGCATGCAACTCAATTCAGATAAACATGCAATTTAAATCAATTCATATAAACATGCTATCAGGACTGAAAGCAATAACCATGGGTTTCATAATCTATGAAACCACATTTCTGAACACATGCAGTTCTAGTCAAATCATGTCTAGACTCGACTCGACTATAACTCTAGGGATCCCGTTGTGAATAAGACGGCACTGTCTGTCACCTACCCTCCCAATCGAGGTGTTGTCCGTCTTATTCCTAGACTTCGGCCTGATCTGTATCCACGTCTACAATAGGGGCGGTGATCTTCCCCTAAGCTGTGATATTGCCGAACATCTAGAGGTCTGGATGATCTCGCAGACTTTCCTATCTTAATGCATGAATACAAAATCTGTAAACCAAGCATAATAAGATAAAACATAAACAAGAATATAGTATGTGATTTATTGGGCAACCCAAGGATGGTCTCGATTGAGTTGTTTCTTCCCGAATATCACATGAATTATACCTTTGTCGTCCCGGTCTGACGAAGATGATGATCTGTATTCAACTCTGTCCATATCAATCTGAAAAGACAATATCGAATACGCTATATCAGTAATAACTCAATATTCCGTCTGTTCTGATCAATACTCGATTCAGTATAAAATCTGATCAATATCTGAACATGATACAATCTGAGTCATATAAATAATATCACAATCAAATCGAAATCATGTCTGAATTTGATCAATCTGAATCCACTGATGTTTTAACGGTACAATAATACAGTCTTGTAACTCCATAAATCTCAATATCACAGATATCATATCTAATTTATACTCAGAAAACACTGAAATTCATAACACAGACATATGGTATAATTTCTTCGATCTGACTTCACATATCTACTGAATAATCTATCCAGAACATATAAGAATAATCATCTTTCTATTCTTGAATTAAAACCAATACAATTATAGTGTTCAATCTCAATCAATATCTACTGAAATTCATAACAATTGTATAAACAGTTTGTTCTTAAATCTGACTTCGATTATATAATGTCTACAGTAGTAGAAACACCATATCTGAACCATATTCAGTTCTGACAACATCATATTTCCAAAACATCTCAAAACGTAATAAAACTTACGTCCTTGTGTAGCTCGTGTCGAGAGGAGCTCAAAACTGAAGTCGGAATTGAATTCTAATAAACGGTTCACACGGAATCACAAATCAAAGCTAACAAAAGTTGAAGGGATTTCTGGAGGAATTCTCGGCTGTCTTCGTCTGATTATGAAAGGAGGTGACCGTATATATATTGCATGCAATTTCTGAAATCGTGGCACAATTCTTTACACTGCACGTCGCACCGCGGGTGCGGTAATGTTCGCACCGCGGGTGCGCTGTGCCCACGGCAGACTTATCCAAAATTTCCCGAAGCTTGACCGCGGGGGCGGTACGTACAAGACCGCGGGTGCGGTGTCTTCATTTTCTAAAATTTCTTCATTGCATGTCCTGCATTCTCATATCTTCCAAATCTCTCGTTAATGAAGATTAATAATCTTGATTTATCCATTCAATAATTCTCGGGCATTACAATCCAAGTTCTTTTTAAGAATAGCACGCAAAAGTGTTCCCAAAGTTCTATTGACAACTTCAGTTTGTCCATCTGTTTGTGTGGGGACCCGGGCTCTAACTCAATTCTTTTGGGATTTAATTGGATCTTTGTTCGAAAATGTGGGTCAAAAATTTGCTTTTAACATCAATTCAAATGTATTAGCGAAAGCATCACATGTCTCGATAGAAATTAAACAATGTAATGAACATACAAGTCTGTGCGTACAAACATACACTAGTGTTCAATAACAACTACAAACATAAGTGCTACAAGTCCAGTAGGAAACACTAGGAATCTTCCACGCCCGAGATCTCCACGCTATCAACTCTCTCTTCCTCGTCGTGACCCTGATCCTGCCCCACCTGTTGCCATGCACACATACAGACACGACAACAGCCGGATAACTCCGGTGAGAACATATCCCAGTATAAAACATGGATGCATGCAATGTAATAATCATGCACAAAGCATAGCATATATATCAAGTAACATGAATGAAAATCTAAACATGTAGAAGAATACAAATCTGTATTCAACATTTAAATCTTGACTCGACTCGTTTCTAATCTAGGGATCCCGGTGTGAATAAGACGGTCTGTCACCTACCCAACCACTCGGGGTAACGGTACGTCTTATTCCTAGACTTCGGTCAACTCTGTATCGAGGGTCTACACATATAGCAAATCTGCTCCTATGCGTCGATACACCGAAACGTCTATTTTGGCAAATCTGCCAATATCTCCTATCTCAAGACTCGAATATAAATCAATAAACAAGACATTACATAATCAATGTAATAACAATCTAGTATGTGATTTAGGGAAACTCGTATCAAATCTGAATCGAGTTGTGCAATCCCAAGACCACATGAATTATACCTTTCTTGTCGAATAATTTGTCGAAGTCTCCAAGTCGAGATACTAACTCTGTTACTCCCAATCTGAAATGTCAAGGTTGAGACATACAATATCAATGCCCAACTCAATTTGACACATATACAATTCAATAATCAATCTCGGTACAATTTGACGGCATAACGGCTTAATCTCGCAATACCGATCAACTCAAACAATAATACACAATCATAATTCATTCCTAATCTCCTCAACACATCCATATATATTCTGAAATCTGCATATACTCGATCCATGTATGCTGGAAAATCGAACCCATAGCATATGACATCCATAATTCGATTCGGTAGTAAATATGTCAAGCTCATACTATCAAGAACACATATCTTCAACAGAATCATAAATTCTCCAACACATATGTTTCGAACCATGCTGAAAATGTATAATACTTACATCCTTTGATAGCTCTTGACAAGGTGAGTTCAAAACCGAAGTCGAATCTAAAATCGGTTGGCTAAATTTTGCACAATCTTGCCTTGAAGCTTGAAGAGACTTGAAGGATGATGGCTTCTCTCGGTTTTTACTCTGGAAAGATGAGAAATAACATGATTCAGCAGCTTCCTATATATATATGTATGCCATGTGTCAAACCAAGAAACGAAGGTGGCATTTTGCATGCAGCACCGCGGGTGCGGTGGCTTAAGAGCGCGGGTGCGTTGTGCTTTCGGCAACATTTTATTTCCTGAAATTCTATGACCGCGGGTGCGGTCATTACAGGACCACGGGTGCGGTGTCTGTTCGCACAAAACTCATTTTTTCTATCTTTACACCGCGGGTGCGGTGATGTTAGTACCGCAGGTGCGGTCTTGTCTCGGCCATGCTTGCTCAAACTCACATTATTCATGTCATGCATAATCCTCTTCAACTCTCACATCGATGACATGGATAATTCTCGAGCCTTACAGTTTGAGGATGACAAGTAGTAGATTACAACAATATTGAGCAAAGTTTAGCCCATAAAGTAATCCAAAAATAGAATCCCTCCCCTTCTTAGTCCTAGGCAACCCCAAAATAAAGTCCATAGAAATGTCAGTCCAAGTTCTTTTTAAGAATAGCACGCAAAAGTTTCTCAAAGTTCTATTTACAACTTCAGTTTGTCCATCCGTTTGAGGATGACAAGTAGTAGATTACAATAATATGGAGCAAAGTTTAGCCCATAAAGTAATCCAAAAATAAAATCTCTCCCTTTCTTAGTCCTAGGCAACCCCAAAATAAAGTCCATAGAAATGTCAGTCCAAGTTCTTTTTAAGAGTAGCACGCAAAAGTGTTCTCAAAGTTCTATTTACAACTTCAGTTTGTCCATACGTTTGAGGATGACAAGTAGTAGATTACAACAATATTGAGCAAAGTTTAGCCTATAAAGTAATCCATAAATATAATCTCTCTCCTTCTTAGTCCTAGGCAACCCCAAAATAAAGTCCATAGATGTAAGGCCCGAGAAATATATCCTGTTAATCCGAAATGATTTGATGAGGATTATTATAATTTATTGGTGATAATCGATATGATTATAGACGAAACAGATCGGGCCAGAAAAGACGAGAAAATACATCAAATAATGAGAAGGGCCGAAGCCATGGCGCACATGCGCGAAGAAATGCGCGCATATGCGCGACATGTCCAGAAGGTTCGGCGCATATGCGCGACGTAAATGGCGCACATGCGCGGGAGGGACAGTAGGCTTGGCGCATATGCGCTAGAAAAGTGGCGCATATGCGCGAGAAGAAAAAATGCTGGTTCTAAGAACTGGCGCATATGCGCGACTTTGGGCGTGCATATGCGCGAAACGTGCAGCACATGCACGATTCCACTTGGCTTGTTGCATGTTACGTGTATGTATATATATATATATACACAACCGAGATTCTTCAGAAAAAGGGAAAGAAAACGAAGGTTGAGGAAAGAATTGCTTTCAATTTTAGATTTTGATTTGCGAGGAATCTGCCCGTCCGATTTTGAATCCGACTTCGGTATCGAGTTCCTAGCAACGTTGGCTACAACAGGACGTAAGTTTACTACGTTTTGACATGCTTTGAAATTATAATATTGTAACGTACCGTACTTTTACTACTTGAAATTTGCGGAAAAATTAAAAATTTTAATCGAATAAAACATCCGTACGGTCGTCACCCAACATACATAAAATATCTTTAAAATAATCCATCGCCAAATAAAAGTTTGCTAAAAGAACGCTGTCTCAAAACGTCTCACATTCAAATCAAAACATCAGAGTATTTTAAAAATTTGCATAAACATAAACTTGCGGTCCTCGGGTTTAGCCTGCCGCTCAGCCCAAGCCTGCCCCTTGGTCGCCACCTCCTGTCTCCTGCTCATCGTACTCACCTGCATCGATCAAGTCTAGTGAGTCTAAAGACTCAACACGTATAAACTGGAATAACGAGTACTACATAATAAAAATCACATGCACTTTAAAATAGGACATACATAATTTGAAGCTTGAACATACGTACATACAAAACTAGACGTGTCATCAACATAAACTTTCATAAACATACTGCAAACGTAAACATACATAACTTCATCATTTTGCGTAGAGGCATGTTTCAAAGCAAGTGACCCATAACATAAAAGAGCCTGATCAGACTATACCACAGTACTGGGCTGACAGGGACGTATCCACTGCCACATACATAAGATCCCCGTTCATAATTTAACGGGCTGGTTGGTCCCCGTTCATAATTTAACGCTTTCCAACCATGATCTAACCCGTTCATAATTTAACGGGCGGATTGGTCCCCGTTCATAATTTAACGCTTTCCAATCCTTAACTTTCTTTGGTCACGAGACAATTAGCATACCTCAAAACTTAAAATATTTTCCTTGCACGTCATACATACTTACTTGGCGTTGAGGGATTCGTTGGACTTCAACTGGGGCCGTTGCTGCAACATACTAACGTGAATTTCATACTTAACTTGCATTACTTAGACGTAGAAAACTCATGCTTACTCTCAAGCCCAATCATATCTTAGGACCTTCTACAATTTCCCACGACACGCCCTTAATAATCCTTGCACTAACCCATAACATCAAACTTAAAATGAACTTACAAATATTTCCCAAAAACAAGGGTACACGGACCCCGTGCTTGGGACCGGGAGAGGGTCTGTGTACGTACTGCCTAGAATGTGTCGGAAAACGGAAGGGGCACGGACCCCGTGCTTGGGTCCGGATGGGGGTCCGTGTAGGTACTGCATGTCAAGTGTCTCGAAAAGGAAAGGACACGGACCCGTGTGAAGGTCCGGGTTGAGGTCCATGTGCCTATTGCCTAAGCGCACTAATTGAAGAACAAAGGCACGGACCCCGTGCTCGGGTCCGTGTGGGGGTCCGTCTGCACACTGTACGAAGAAACCTGCGAGAAAACTTATGCACATGCCTACACACCCAAATTGACACTTGGACACTATGATTTAACACCTTAAGGACACCATAACATTGCATAAAACTTATATAAACACTTCAAGATACGACGTCCACCATACTACCCAATACAACGCTAAGTCGCAATTGACATCAATCGAGTTCCTACGACTTTCAACTAATTCAAACGCCTAACGACGTCCAACAAAAACCTTGAAAAGTACAACAAGCCTCAATACTAACATACTCATACGCAGCAACGATCGCCCGTCGATTTCCAACGAAGCCTGCAACATAAAACTTCAAAAATACAATGATACCAAACTTTTCTTAAAATTTCCGTTTGAGCAGTCACACGAAAAATATCATAACTCTCTCATTTTTCGTCCACAAATCTCGTACTTTATATCAAATCGAAGGTATTGAAACGTTCTACGTTTTTGTAGTTTAAAGTTTTCTCAAAATATGAACAGAAAAATCGCAGTATTTGAAAAGACAGCAAAAACGAGTTTTGGATCTAAAATTTTACCATCGAAATTGATCCGATCTATAATCCGCTCAAACTACTAACATGATACATAACTTTTACGTAGGGGTGGGAAAAAATACCGAAATACCGAAATACCGAAAAACCGTGCCGAAAAAAATACCGAACTTACCGAAAAAATCGGTATACCGAAAATTTCGGTACGGTATCATACCGTACCGAACTTTTCGGTATCGGTATCGGTATGAAATAATTTTTTTTCGGTATTTCGGTATATACCGAAATACCGAAAATAATTTTTTATTATTATTTTTTTTAGATTTAAGTTCGGTATACCAAAAAAATGTCGGTATACCGAAAATATTTTCGGTATACCGACGGTTTTTCGGTATACCGACAAAATTTTCGGTGTCGGTACGATACCGGTATGAGTTTTTTTCATACCGAAAATTCGGTATACCGCATGTGCGGTATACCGAATTTTCGGTATCGGTATCGGTATGAAAAAATTTCATACCGATATTTTCGGTACGGTATACGATATCGTAGTTCGGTACGGTATACCGTACCGTACCCACCCCTACTTTTACGCATAAAAAATCAACGCAACGCATAATATGACTTGATCGACACAGCAAGAACAGAATATACGTGCCTTTAAATCTTTAACGTTACCGAAACGACGATACCGAAGCGGAGATGGCGCGAGGCTTGATCCGGGACGACCGTGGCACTAAAATTCTTGAAGAAAACCAACAAAAATTTGCTAGGAATTATAGAGGGAAGGGGCGGCTGCACTGTAGACTAAGAACCCTAATACTTTTCCTCTCAAAATAATCAAAACTAAATGAAATATGTGTGTGTGTGCTTTGATTGGCTCTAGGTGTGTGTAAAAGTGTGTAAAGCGTGTAGTGTGTGTGTGTGGCGTGAGTTTAGTAATTTTGGGAATAAGAATTTACCTAATAATAAATTAACCATTAATTAAATGGTAGTAAATCACTAACTTTACTAATATTCCTTAATTTAAATAAAAACACACTAATTTAATAAAATTCTCCTTTTACCAAAATAGAATGCTCAAAGCCAACTTTAAAAGTTTAAAACTCATAAAATCACTAAATACATAATTTAGGCTTGAAAATACTAAAACCAAATAAATTATTTAAAATGCCCCACTTTTAACTTAAAATAAAATGCCACACTTTAAATTGCTAAAAATTGTCACCGGTCTTTTCCTCGATCCCGCCTCGAATAATCGCCTGAAACATGAAACTCGAAAAGTATTTTAACGTGCATCAATTAAACATAAATATTAAAATAATACAAATTCTTAAATCGTGAATTAAAACCCAAATCAATGAATTAAGCATGCATTAAAATCATTTAATAAAATACATAAGGAATTTAATAACTTGCACGCACGTGGTTAATGTGGATCTCAAATTTCGGGACGTCACAAATATTGTCAGAATTGAATGGAACTCATATATGTTGTTCTTGACATAGTAGACATCATAGAATCGAAGTCAGGTTAAGAAACGGACTGATTATGGAATTGTTATGATTTTCGGAGTAGTTTTGGAGCCGATTTGATATCAGAATTGAGTTGTTATTGATTATGAGATATTAGAATTGATATCTGGCTGATATGATAGGGCTGGATATATTGAGATTACGCCGTTATGTTGTTGAAACAGAATTTGATTGAATTCTGATTATATCCAGTAGTACTTGAGTGGTGTATTGATATGGTACCCTCAATATTGTTATTGTCAGACTGAGTATTGACAGGCTTGGGGTTCGAGACTTCGACAGAACCAGAGTATCAGAAAGAAAGGTATAAATTAATGTTGAGTTGGGATTGCACAACTCGAGTGAAGTTTTACTCGAGTTTCCCTAAATCACATACTTTCATTTATTGCATTGATAGTTGCAATTGATAAGATTTATAATTGTAGTCTATTGCTTTATAGCCACTACATGTAAGGACGGCTGATTCGCTAGTCATCGATTGATTTGCTTAGATACTGAATGCATGTATTGATTACTGAGTCGTTGAGTCATAGGCTGATTCGCCTAGTCACCGGCTGATTCGTCTGGTTATGGGCTGATTCGCCTAGTCACTGGCTGATTCGCCTAGTTATGGACTGATTCGTCTAAACTTAAGCTGATTCGCTTAATTACAGGCTGATTCGTCTGGTTATTGGCTGATTCGCCTAATTCTTGACTGATTCGTCAATTCTGCGGCTGATTCGCCCAGACACTGATATATGAATTATATCGATGCCGTTTAGGGATTGATTCAGTCTTATCGACTGAGATTCGATATAATTAGCTATATCCAAACATCGGGATCCCTAGAATAGAAATGAGTCGAGTCTGAGACGACGCGTCAGTTGAGTCGAGTCTGAGATAACGCGTCGGTTGAGTTGAGTCTGATATGACATGTTGATTTACAGTTTTATATCACTCATGTTTGTTGAATTGCTACATGTTAATGATAACTGATATATGCTTTTGTATATGTTTTTATATAATTGCATGTTTACATTGTTTATACTGGGATGTATTTCTCACCGGAGTTATCCGGCTGTTGTCTTGTTTTGTATGTGTGCATGACAACAGGTGGGGCTGGATCAGGGTCAAGAAGAGAATGAGAGAAGATAGATAGCGTGGAGATCCGGGCTTTGAAGCAACTTAGGATTCAGCATTGATATATAGTTGAACCTAGTTGAATTCTTGTAGATAACACAATAATTGTATATTCATGTTTAATATGTAATTTGAGTAAATTACATTACGTTTCCGCTTTGCATTTTAAAAAAAAAAAATTTAGACCCTGTTTTATAATTGATTAATTAGTCCCAATCATGATTAGCGTCCGGGTCCCCACAATAGAAATGTCAGTCCAAATTCTTTTTAAGAATAGCACGCAAAAGTGTTCTCAAAGTTCTATTTCCAACTTCAGTTTGTCCATCCGTTTGAGGATGACAAGTAGTAGATTACAACAATATTAGCAAAGTTTAGCCCATAAAGTAATCAAAAAATAGAATCCCTCACCTTCTTAGTCCTAGGCAACCCCAAAATAAAGTCCATAGAAATGTCTGTCCAAGTTCTTTTTAAGAATAGCACGCAAAAGTGTTCTCAAAGTTCTATTTACAACTTCAGTATGTCCATCCGTTTGAGGATGACAAGTAGTAGATTACAACATTATTGTGCAAAGTTTAGCCCATAAAGTAATCCATTAATAGAATCTCTCCCCTTTTAGTCCTAGTTAACCCCAAAATAAAGTCCATAGAAATGTCAATCCAAGTTCTTTTTAAGAATAGCACGCAAAAGTGTTCCCAAAGTTCTATTGACAACTTCAGTTTGTCCATCTGTTTGAGGATGACAAATAGTAGATTACAACAATATTGAGCAAAGTTTAGCCCATAAAGTAATCCAAAAATAGAATCCCTCCCCTTCTTAGTCCTAGGCAACCCCAAAATAAAGTCCATAGAAATGTCAATCCAAGTTCTTTTTAAGAATAGCACGAAAAAGTGTTCCCAAAGTTCTATTGACAACTTCAGTTTGTCCATCCGTTTGAGGATGACAAGTAGTAGATTACAATAATATGGAGCAAAGTTTAGCCCATAAAGTAATACAAAAATAGAATCCCTCCCCTTCTTAGTCCTAGGCAACCCCAAAATAAAGTCCATAGAAATGTCAATCCAAGTTCTTTTTAAGAATAGCACGCAAAAGTGTTCCCAAAGTTCTATTTACAACTTCAGTTTGTCCATCCGTTTGAGGATGACAAGTTTTAGATTACAACAATTGTGGGAACCCGGACGCTAATCATCTTCTTAATCGTCTTTGGGATTTAATTATCTGTTCTGATAAACAGGGTCTAAAAATTTTTCCTTTTAAAATAGAAATGCGGAAGGTAATGGCATCTAATAATATACATATCTGTATAAAATACATTTCAGTATTAAAATACAATAATCTAGTCTAAGGTTCAACTACTAAAGTCAAGTAATAAAACCAAGTCTACTATAAGTCCGGAATCACCACGCTAAACTCGTCTTCTCTCATCTTCATCTCGACCCTGATCCAGCCCCACCTGTTGTCATGCACACATACAAAACAAGACAACAGCCGGATAACTCCGGTGAGAATAAATCCCAGTATAAAACATGGTAAGCATGTATATAACCAAACTAATTCATAAACCATGCGATCATGTATAAACACAATATATTCCATAATCTATGAAATTAAGCATGCAACTCAAATCAGATAAACATGCATATAAACAATCTAAATCATAAAAACATGCTAGCACAACTGGAAGCAATAACGATGGGTCCAATGATCTAGGAACCACATCCATATAATCATGCAGTCCTAATCAACTCATGTCTAGACTTGACTCGACTAAAACTCTAGGGATCCCGGGGTGAATAAGACGTCACTGGCTGTCACCTACCCTACCAATCGAGGTGCTGTACGTCTTATTCCTAGACTTCGGCCTGATCTGTATCCGCATCTACAATAGGGGCGGTGATCTTCCCCTAAGCTGAGATATCGCCGAACATCTAGAAGTCTGGATGATCTCGCAGACTTTCCTATCTTAATGCATGAATACAAAATCTGTAAACCAAGCATAATAAGATAAAACATAAACAAGAGTATAGTATGTGATTTATTGGGCAACTCAAGGATGATCTCGATTGAGTTGTTTCTTCCCGAATATCACATGAATTATACCTTTGTCGTCCCGGTCTGACGAAGACGAAGTCTTGTATTCACCTCTGTCCATATCAAATCTGAAATGACAATATCGAATACACTGTATCAGTTAAGAACTCAATATACAATCTGTTCTGATCAATACTCAACTCAGTACCTAATCTGATCAATATCTGAACAATGTACAATCTGATTCATATCAATGATATCACGATCTAATCGAAATCATATCTGAATTTGATCAATCTAACTCAACTGATGTTTCAACGGCATAACAATACAATCTGAATAACCCCGTCAATCTGAACATCACAAATATAAGACTGAAACTCATAACCGGTGTCAATACAATCATATTCTGAATACTAACACAATTCTAATATAGAATCTCAGTCACTATCTTTCACAAATCATAACAATTACAGAAACGGTTTGTTCTTTAATCTGTCTTTAATTCTACAATGTCTACGGTAGTAGAAACATCATATCTGAATCACATGCAATTCTAGCAACATCATATTTCCAAAACATCTCAAAACGTAACAAAACTTACGTCCTTGTGTAGCTCTTAGCACGAGAAGCACGATACTGCTTTCGGATTCGAATTCTGATAGACGGATTTCTCACAATCGCAAATCTAAAAGACGGAAGGAAATTCTCTCAAGTCTCTCGGTTTCCTTGCCAAAAGTCTGAAGAAAAACGTGTCATCCACATATATTTATACTGCATGCAAATCTGAAAACGTGGCATCATTTCTCAAGTTACACGTTAGACCGCGGGTGCGGTGAGTGTAAGGACCGCGGGTGCGCTCAAGCGGTGATCATATCCAAAATGTTCGAAGCAACGACCGCGGGTGCGGTGTTATCTTTACCGCGGGTGCGGTGTCTGCACCGCGGTTGCGCTCTCGCTAAGACCGCGGGTGCGGTGTGGCTACGGGATTTGCACTCCATTTTCTGCACATGCATCGCGGGGGCGGTCATGCTAGCACCGCGGGTGCGGTTGTGCAAACTTCTAAATTCTAGTTTTCTGATCATGCAACACCTGGTTTCTCAAATCTTTCTTCCTTCATTGCATGTCATGCATTCTCATATCTTCCGAGTCTTACATTAACGAAGATTAACAATCTTGGTTTATCAATTCTATAATTCTTGGGCATTACATTTCTCCCCCTCTTAGATCTGAGTTCGTCCTCGAACTCTCAAGTAAGCAATTCAGCTGTAGGAGAAGAAATGTATACTAGAGTTCAACTCGACCTCAAATCCCTGATCCCCATCGGGAATACGAATTCATGAAGTATAACATCATAATACCTCTAACTCAATCTTGTCATATTGGTTATACAACATCTGTATAAACCAGTCACCGTTCAATAAAACAATACTAACAGTCATTGTGCAACCTGTTTATCCCAATCAAGGATATATTCAATCTTCCACTCTCCATACCAAGCATCATCATTCGATGTTGGTTTATCAAATCTGTCATTTCTGAGCTTTCTTTATTCCTGTCTGAATCTTCTTTATATCGACTCTGTAGCACTTACCGTACAAGGTGTCATCTGTAACTATCTCAGTACTCTTTGATAGCTATCACCACACAATCACCCATAAGGTAACAAAACTTTATGTCAACTAGTGCTAGCATCCAGCACTACCACTCTCTGGATATCTTCCAATATCTGGTTAGTACATTCTGACTGTCTGTCAATGTATCTGACTACCTGCCAATCGGTAATAAATCTGTACAAGAGAGCTTATGATAGAGTCTATCCTAAGTACAACTCCATCAAAATCACAATCTGATATCATCTAATTCAATATGCTAGTCCATCTGATTATTTCTTTGACATCGATCTATGTCATCTAGTTTTGTTTGTACGTAATCTAGTACAAACTGATAGATATAGATTGAGAAATCTGTCAATCATAATCGTATCATATCAAAATCTAAAGAAAATGGCTGAAATGTTATTACGAAAACCATAGGAATGTACTCCCATTTCTATTCGGAAATATACATATTCTGTAGCAAATCTTCTGATTTCTATCTTTCTGTTTTCTTCTGTTAGCAATTCAGACCTATCAGTACAATTTCTGCTAACATTTCTGTACAATTTCTGCCATAACTGATCTAATCTGTTTATATCACAACTATCTGTTCGAATATAATACATTCACAAACATCTGAATGAAAACTGACTTCACTACTGTGCGGTTCTGACACTATCTGTGATTTTGGATTCGAACTATTCTGTATAAACAAATCAGTAATAATATAAGATAAAGACAAACTACCTACCTGGTATTCGGCTCTGACCACCGATATCAAAATCTGTAAACAATTCTGAAACATTTTGATATCATAAAATAATCAATCTTATACAACCACAAATCACATATCAGTTGCTCTAATCGAAACTCTGTTCTGATTATCGAAATACAATTCTGAGCATTCTGATCACATTTCTGAACTGTTGCAACTCTCAACTGTTTACAATATTCTGTATCAAACATACATACAAACTACAGTAATATCAATCAGATTCGAGATAAAACAGCCTATACAGATCTAGTGAGTTTAAGAAAACTCATAGAACAACGATTGCTGGCAATACTGATAATTCTGACTACTGATCCATCTTCACAGTGCCCAAATCATCTGCCATATCTCATCTGCAATAGAATATGCTCCCAAACAATATAAGATGTCTCAAATACTGATTTAGAGCAATCACAATACGCAAGTAGATATAACATAATCAAAGAATAAGAGAATAAGAAAATCTGTAAAACTCAGCAATTCTGACTTTCTGACATTTCTGCTAATTCTGATATATCTGTTACCTGTGTCGTTTACAGTCGCTGATTTCTGTCTCAACTGTGCAAATAAATCGGTATACAAACTGCAGATATCACATATTCTGAATACAATCTGTTTCAATTATGATTCATACCTGACTAATTTCTGTATATAATAATCACAGTTCTCTGAATATTCAACAAAATCTTCAGGTATTCGATTTGATCAATCGAATACTGCAATTATATCAAATCTCATAGAGACAATGAGCATAAAATCATCAGAACATATCTGAAAATACTGACACATACCAAAGAGAAAAACTAAATCAGATGTAACTCCTGGTCGGTACTCTTCTACTGATCTTTTAAGTCATTCTGTATCATTCTGTACATTCAATATCATTCTGTACTGAATTCTAATACAACACTAAATATCTGATCTGAATTCAATTCTGAAATCTATCTTTCTGATATTAAGTAACTCTGAAATCTTATCTAACAACATCAGTCAACTCATACATCATTGACATATCTGTCAATTTTAGGCTCGATTTCAGTAGATCTACTGAATACATAAGGATACTATCTGTTCCTTTCTGTATCAATCGAGTCATAGACAACACAGATATCAAAGGAATTTGAGATCTAGAATCCTTACTGTGAAATCTCTACTCATCAACCATATCTGGTCTGAATCTTATACTCGAGTTTTGTACTTGTTTAGCATACAATTATCAATAATGCAATCCAATCAGCAACACAAGTACATAAACATTACAGTCATACAGACCCAACGGATAATGCATATCTCCATGCAACTCATTCAAGGATAATCTTAAGGAATGCAGTAGTATATATCAATACATATGCAATCTAAATATAAAGAATAGTACCTGTTGTGAATTCTAGATCTGTGTTTTCGTTTGAACTTTGTTCCCTACAATCTTCGGGAACGTTTCTGGGGACAGACTTTAGCAAAGTGTCCCGGTTGTCCACAATTATTGCATCTACCAGTCACTCCCTGGCATTGCTCGGTGGAATGTCTCCCTCCACAACTCCTGCAATACACTCCAGTATAGCTCGGACTAGAACTACTGGAACTCGAGGAATCACCCCCTAACTTCTTGAATGGCTTCTTGCGGGCTTTCAGCAAATCTTGCTTCCCACTCGTACTGCCGTGATCATATCGGAGAGAGGATTGTTGTGTCTGGGGTTGCTTCACACACAACCTTGTCAATTGTCTAATCAGACTTGCCTCAGCTCTCTTCGCTCTACTCAGGATGTCAGCAAAATGGTAAGGTCGCTGCAAATTCATAAATGCAACTACCTCCGAGTTCAACCCTCTGATGAACTGATTCACTATAGCTTCATCATTTCCAGCTATCTGAGGAGCAAAGTGCAGTAGAGTAGAGAATTTGGCGGTATATTCATCAATATTCAACTGCCCTTGGCTCAAATTCTCAAACTCTGCTTTCTTGTCCTCTCGGTACGAGACTGAGAAGAATCGTCGATAGAATTCAGTTCTGAATATTTCCCACGAAATCATTGTACCTCTCTCTGCCCACATTCTTCTACTTGTAATCCACCAACTCCTGGCGACTTCTCGTAACTGGTAAGGCACCATTTTAACCCTCTGTTCATCTGTACAATCAAGTAAATCAAACAAGATTTCTATATCATCAAACCAGTTCTGACAATCTTCAGATGTCTCGGTACCACTCAAAATCGGCGGCTGTAATAATTCAAATTCTTTCATCTTTTCTTCTAGCTGAGCTTCTGATGCATCTCTCTGTTCTGACGAAGTACTACCCCTTTCTGAAAATCTCCGAGGCGGTATATCTGAATATCAAACAATTCAATATACAGTCTGTATAATCTGTCTCAGCCCTCCTCTGATCATAAACCTCTGATTCAGACTCGGTTCTGATTCAGGCTTAGTAATTACATGCTGTAATCAACTCAGATAACAAACAACATGTAATAGGGAAAACAATAAATCATGCTAGCACACAATGTCAATCATCATTATAATCAATCTCATGCTAGCACACATGCAAGGAAAGAAAAAATTCAATCTACCCCGCTCATCTCTTCTATCTCAATCTAAGTCAGTCTAAAAGATCTATCAGTTCTTACTATCTCCATCTAAAGGATCTATCTAAAAGATCTATCGCTAAAGGAACTATCAGCTCTGATACCACCTGTTGTGGGAACCCGGACGCTAATCATCTTCTTAATCGTCTTTGGGATTTAATTATCTGTTCTGATAAACAGGGTCTAAAAATTTTTCCTTTTAAAATAGAAATGCGGAAGGTAATGGCATCTAATAATATACATATCTGTATAAAATACATTTCAGTATTAAAATACAATAATCTAGTCTAAGGTTCAACTACTAAAGTCAAGTAATAAAACCAAGTCTACTATAAGTCCGGAATCACCACGCTAAACTCGTCTTCTCTCATCTTCATCTCGACCCTGATCCAGCCCCACCTGTTGTCATGCACACATACAAAACAAGACAACAGCCGGATAACTCCGGTGAGAATAAATCCCAGTATAAAACATGGTAAGCATGTATATAACCAAACTAATTCATAAACCATGCGATCATGTATAAACACAATATATTCCATAATCTATGAAATTAAGCATGCAACTCAAATCAGATAAACATGCATATAAACAATCTAAATCATAAAAACATGCTAGCACAACTGGAAGCAATAACGATGGGTCCAATGATCTAGGAACCACATCCATATAATCATGCAGTCCTAATCAACTCATGTCTAGACTTGACTCGACTAAAACTCTAGGGATCCCGGGGTGAATAAGACGTCACTGGCTGTCACCTACCCTACCAATCGAGGTGCTGTACGTCTTATTCCTAGACTTCGGCCTGATCTGTATCCGCATCTACAATAGGGGCGGTGATCTTCCCCTAAGCTGAGATATCGCCGAACATCTAGAAGTCTGGATGATCTCGCAGACTTTCCTATCTTAATGCATGAATACAAAATCTGTAAACCAAGCATAATAAGATAAAACATAAACAAGAGTATAGTATGTGATTTATTGGGCAACTCAAGGATGATCTCGATTGAGTTGTTTCTTCCCGAATATCACATGAATTATACCTTTGTCGTCCCGGTCTGACGAAGACGAAGTCTTGTATTCACCTCTGTCCATATCAAATCTGAAATGACAATATCGAATACACTGTATCAGTTAAGAACTCAATATACAATCTGTTCTGATCAATACTCAACTCAGTACCTAATCTGATCAATATCTGAACAATGTACAATCTGATTCATATCAATGATATCACGATCTAATCGAAATCATATCTGAATTTGATCAATCTAACTCAACTGATGTTTCAACGGCATAACAATACAATCTGAATAACCCCGTCAATCTGAACATCACAAATATAAGACTGAAACTCATAACCGGTGTCAATACAATCATATTCTGAATACTAACACAATTCTAATATAGAATCTCAGTCACTATCTTTCACAAATCATAACAATTACAGAAACGGTTTGTTCTTTAATCTGTCTTTAATTCTACAATGTCTACGGTAGTAGAAACATCATATCTGAATCACATGCAATTCTAGCAACATCATATTTCCAAAACATCTCAAAACGTAACAAAACTTACGTCCTTGTGTAGCTCTTAGCACGAGAAGCACGATACTGCTTTCGGATTCGAATTCTGATAGACGGATTTCTCACAATCGCAAATCTAAAAGACGGAAGGAAATTCTCTCAAGTCTCTCGGTTTCCTTGCCAAAAGTCTGAAGAAAAACGTGTCATCCACATATATTTATACTGCATGCAAATCTGAAAACGTGGCATCATTTCTCAAGTTACACGTTAGACCGCGGGTGCGGTGAGTGTAAGGACCGCGGGTGCGCTCAAGCGGTGATCATATCCAAAATGTTCGAAGCAACGACCGCGGGTGCGGTGTTATCTTTACCGCGGGTGCGGTGTCTGCACCGCGGTTGCGCTCTCGCTAAGACCGCGGGTGCGGTGTGGCTACGGGATTTGCACTCCATTTTCTGCACATGCATCGCGGGGGCGGTCATGCTAGCACCGCGGGTGCGGTTGTGCAAACTTCTAAATTCTAGTTTTCTGATCATGCAACACCTGGTTTCTCAAATCTTTCTTCCTTCATTGCATGTCATGCATTCTCATATCTTCCGAGTCTTACATTAACGAAGATTAACAATCTTGGTTTATCAATTCTATAATTCTTGGGCATTACAACAATATTGAGCAAAGTTTAGCCCGTAAAGTAATCCAAAAATAGAATCCCTCATCTTTTTAGTCCTAGGAAACCCCAAAATAAAGTCCATAGAAATGTCAATCCAAGTTCTTTTTAAGAATAGCACGCAAAAGTGTTCCCAGATTACAACTTGTGCAAAGTTTAGCCCATAAAGTAATCCACATTAATAGCACGCAAGTAAAGAACTTTGAGAACACTTTTGCGTGCTATTCTTAAAAGAACTTGGATTGACATTTCTATGCACTTTATTTTGGGGTTGCCTATGTAAGGCCCGAGATTATATCATTTTAATCCGAGATTATTTAATTTACGAATTTTGGAATGATAAATTCGATTCCATGGTTTTTGTAATTAATTAGGATTGAAATGGGAGTAAAAAGAATTGTGAGGACCAAATCGCAAATAGTGAAGATTTCAGGGGCTAAAGTGCAATTAGCTCTTGAGTGACACTTGTCACACCATGCAATTGATATATATATATATATACAATTGCAATTCACGAATTCAGAGCAACAACCGAGATTCCAGAGAAGATTTCCTCAAATTCTTGTGATCTTAGATTTGTGATTCCGTGTGAACCGTCTATCAGAATTTAAATTCGGACACGGTACCGAGCTCCTCTTGACACGAGCTACAACTGGACGTAAGTTTTGTTACGTTTTGACATGTTTTAGAATTTTGATATTGTCAGAATTGAATGGAACTCATATATGTTGTTCTTGACATATTAGACATCATATAATCGAAGTCAGATTAAGAAACAGACTGATTATGGAATTGTTATGAATTTCTGATTATAATCGGTTGATACCGGACAGATTTGAATTGTGGCAGGATTACGGATTGTATTGGATATGAGTTATAGATTGTAACTGTTATCTGGTGAATTGGTAGTGACGGGGATATTAAAATTGTACCGTTATACCGTTGATTTTGAATTAAATCCAGATTGATCAGATTGTTATGGAATTGACTCGTATATTGATATGAGATTATTGATATTGTCAGTACCAGACAGACTGTGAATTCAGGAATTTGACTGAGCCAGAAACCGACGAAAGAAAGGTATAAGTCAATGTGGTATTGGGAGATGGACTTGAGTCGGTTTAGACTTGGGTTTCCCTAAATCACATACTTTACTTTGTTGCATTGATATTTGCATTGAGTTGATTGATATACTTGTTCTCTTGATTTTAGACAGTAGGTATTAGACGAGTAGTCTTATGACAGAAGTGCCGTTAGTGGTGGGATCACCACGGGCACATTGCACGATGTCATAAGATGGTGTATTGGCGGTTGTGCCAAAGACTGTCACTGGATGTTTGGCTATCGATGTGGACAGGATGGTGGCTTTTTCTATTACTGTTAATCAGTATTGTATCGATGTGGATAGATTAGTAGCTCTTCTATTACTGTTAATCGATGTGGATAGAATTAGAGTTGCTTCTATTACTGCTAATCGGTACTATATTGATGTGGATAGAATAATAGCTTCCTCTATTACTGATAATCGATACCATATCGATGTGAATAGAACTGGAGTCTTTTCTATTACTGTTGATCGATACTGTATCGGCGTGGATAGAACTGGAGTCTTTTCTATTACTGTTAGTCGATACATGCATGCCAACTTCTGGAACCGGGATCCCTAGACTAGGACTGAGTCTAGTCTGAATGATGTAGCTACGAGTATTGTCGACAGTTTGATATTGATTATGTTTCAGATTTTGTTACATATATCTGTTACCTGATTACATGCTTTATATTGTTTATAAGATTGCATGTTTCATTGATTTATACTGGGAGTATATTCTCACCGGTTTATCCGACTGTTGTCTTGTCGGTATGTGTACTTGACAACAGGTGGGACAGGATCATGGTCCAGGAAATGAAGAGAGAGATCGTGATTAGAGTGGTGGCACCGGACTTGGACTAGAGATAGGGTTGAACACTTGATAGTAGTTGTCAAACCCTAGTTTGAATAAATGTCTGTGATACAGGACTTGTATTTTATATACTGATATGTATATTAGTTTGATTTCACTACGTTCCGCATTTTTTAAAAAAAATTTAGACCCTGTGTTATGATTGTTTAATTAGTCCCAATGACGATTATGATTATGATTAGCGTCCGGGTCCCCACAGCCTAGGACTAAGAAGGGGAGTGATTCTATTTTTGGATTACTTTATGGTCTAAACTTTGCTCAATATTGTTGTAATCTACTACTTGTCATCCTCAAACGGATGGACAAACTGAAGTTGTAAATAGAACTTTGAAAACACTTTTGCGTGTTATTCTTAAAAAGAACTTAGACTGACATTTCTATGGACTTTATTTTTGGGTTGCCTAGGACTAAGAAGGGGAGAGATTCTATTTACAACTTCAGTTTGTCCATCCGTTTGAGGATGACAAGTAGTAGATTACAACAATATTGAGCAAAGTTTAGCCCATAAAGTAATCCAAAAATAGAATCCCTCCCCTTCTTAGTCCTAGGCAACCCCAAAATAAAGTGCATAGAAATGTCAATCCAAGTTCTTTTAAGAATAGCACGCACAAGTGTTCCCAAAGTTCTATTTACAACTTCAGTTTGTCCATCCGTTTGAGGATGACATGTAGTAGATTACAACAATATTGAGCAAAGTTTAGCCCATAAAGTAATCCAAATATAGATTCCCTCCCCTTCTTAGTCCTAGGCGACCCCAAAATAAAGTCCATAGAAATGTCAATCCAAGTTTTTTTTAAGAATAGCACGCAAAAGTGTTCCCAAAGTTCTATTTACAACTTCAGTTTGTCCATCCGTTTGAGGATGACAAGTAGTAGATTACAACAATATGGAGCAAAGTTTAGCCCATAAAGTAATCCAAAAATAAAATCCCTCCCCTTCTTAGTCCTAGGCAACCCCAAAATAAAGTGCATAGAAATGTCAGTCCAAGTTCTTTTAAGAATAGCACGCAAAAGTGTTCCCAAAGTTCTCTTTACAACTTCAGTTTGTCCATCCGTTTGAGGAATAAAGTAGTAGATTACAACTTAATTGTGCAAAAAATGTTTGAAACGAACTTAAAAGAAGTAGTAGATTACAACTTTATTGTGCAAAGTTTAGCCCATAAAGTAATCCATAAATAGAATCCCTCCCTTTCTTAGTCCTAGGCAACCCCAAAATAAAGTGCATAGAAATGTCAGTCCAAGTTCTTTTAAGAATAGCACGCAAAAGTGTTCTCAAAGTTCTATTTGCAACTTCAGTTTGTCCATCCGTTTGAGGATGACAAGTAGTAGATTACAACAATATGGAGCAAAGTTTATCCCATAAAGTAATCCAAAAATAAAATCCCTCCCCTTCTTAGTCCTAGGCAACCCCAAAATAAAGTCCATAGAAATGTCAGTCCAAGTTCTTTTTTAGAGTAGCACGCAAAAGTGTTCTCAAAGTTCTATTTACAACTTCAGTTTGTCCATCCGTTTGAGGATGACAAGTAGTAGATTACAACAATATTGAGCAAAGTTTAGCCCATAAAGTAATCCAATAACAGAATCCTTCTCCTTCTTAGTCCTAGGCATCCACAAAATAAAGTGCATAGAAATGTCAATCTAAGTTCTTTTAAGAATAGCACGCAAAAGTGTTCTCAAAATTCTTTACTTGCTTGCTATTAATGTGGATTACTTTGTGGGCTAAACTTTGCACAATATTGTTGTAATCTACTACTTGTCATCCTCAAACGGATGGACAAACTGAAGTTGTAAATAGAACTTTGGGAACACTTTTGCGTTCTATTCTTAAAAGAACTTGGACTGACATTTCTATGCACTTTATTTTGGGGTTGTCTAGGACTAAGAAGGGGAGGGATTCTATTTTTGGAATACTTTATGAGCTAAACTTTGCTCCATATTGTTGTAATCTACTACTTCTCATCCTCAAACGGATAGACAAACTGAAGTTGTCAATAGAACTTTGGGAACACTTTTGCGTGCTATTCTTAAAAGGAACTTGGATTGACATTTCTATGGACTTTATGTTGGGGTTGCCTAGGACTAAGAAGGGGAGGGATTCTATTTTTGGATTACTTTATGGGCTAAACTTTGCTCAATATTGTTGTAATCTACTACTTGTCATCCTCAAACGGATGGACAAACTGAAGTTGTCAATAGAACTTTGGGAACACTTTTGCGTGCTATTCTTAAAAAGAACTGGGATTGACATTTCTATGGACTTTATTTTGGGGTTGCCTAGGACTAAGAAGGGGAGAGATTTTATTTTTGGATTAATTTATGGCCTAAACTTTGCTCCATATTGTTGTAATCTACTACTTGTCATCCTCAAATGGATGGACAAACTGAAGTTGTCAATAGAACTTTGGGAACACTTTTGCGTGCTATTCTTAAAAATAATGGGGTTGCCTAGGACTAAGAAGGGGAGGGATTCTGTTTTTGGATTACTTTATGAGCTAAACTTTGCTCAATATTGTTGTAATCTACTACTTGTCATCCTCAAACGGATGGACAAACTGAAGTTGTAAATAGAACTTTGAGAACACTTTTGCGTGCTATCCTTATAAAGAACTTGGATTGACATTTCTATGGACTTTATTTTGGGGTTGCCTAGGACTAAGAAGGGGAGGGATTCTATTTAAGGATTACTTTATGGGCTAAACTTTGCTCAATATTGTTGTTATCTACTACTTGTCATCCTCAAACGGATGGACAAACTGAAGTTGTAAATAGAACTTTGAGAACACTTGTGCGTGCTATTCTTAAAAAGAACTTGGATTGACATTTCTATGGACTTTATTTTGGGGTTTCCTAGGACTAAGAAGGGGAGGGATTCTATTTTTGGATTACTTTATGGGCTAAACTTTGCTCAATATTGTTGTAATCTACTACTTGTCATCCTCAAACGGATGGACAAACTGAAGTTGTAAATAGAACTTTGGGAACACTTTTGCGTGCTATTCTTAAAAGAACTTGGACTGACATTTCTATGCACTTTATAGGCTGGCGAGAAGGGGAGGGATTCTAAGAAGGTGAGGGATTCTATAGGTGAATTATTTATGTTATACACATCCAGCTGGAATCAAGTCTGAGAGGGCAATGATCAAACCAAAGAGAACAAACTGACCGTTGCAATCCAGAAGTTCGATAATGCCAAGATGAACTCCGAAGGGGAGGGATTCTATTGACAAGTAGTAGATTACTTTATGTCAGTCGAAGTTCTTTTTAAGAATATTCAAAATATTCAAGTGATGTATATTTATATTTCTAAATTATCCATTATCATAGATAAAGAATGATAATTATACTAGACTTAAATATTGATTCAAAAGCTCAAACGCGAGGATAATAAATGATCAGGATAACAACCACCCCTCTATAAATAAGTGAAGCTCTAATTCAGAATTTACACTGAAATTTTCGAGTTTCCTCTCCAATTTTCAATGGATATGCGCAGTTTGACACAATAGAACTTTGGGAACACTTTTACGTGCTATTCTTAAAAAGAACTTGGATTGACATAAAGTAATCCAAAAATAGAATCCCTCCCCTTCTTAGTCTTAGGCAACCCCAAAATAAAGTCAATAGAAATGTCAGTCCAAGTTCTTTCTAAGAATAGCACGCAAAAGTGTTCTCAAAGTTTTATTTACAACTTCAGTTTGTCCATCCGTTTGAGGATGACAAGTAGTAAATTACAACAATATTGAGCAAAGTTTAGCCCATAAACTAATCCATAAATAGAATCACTCCCCTTCTTAGTCCTAGGCAACCCCAAAATAAAGTCCATAGAAATGTTAGTCCAAGTTCTTTTTAAGAATAGCACGCAAAAGTGTTCCCAAAGTTCTATTTACAACTTCAGTTTGTCCATCCGTTTGAGGATGACAAGTAGTAGATTACAACAATATGGAGCAAAGTTTAGCCCACAAAGTAATCCAAAAATAGAATCCCTCCCCTTCGTCCTAGGCAACCCCAAAATAAAGTCCATAGAAATGTCAATCCAAGTTCTTTTTAAGAATTGCACGCAAAAGTGTTCTCAAAGTTCTATTTACAACTTCAGTTTGTCCATCCGTTTGAGGATGACAAGTAGTAGATTACAACAATATTGAGCAAAGTTTAGCCCATAAAGTAATCCAAAAATAGAATCCCTCCCCTTCTTAGTCCTAGGCAACCCCAAAATAAAGTGCATAGAAATGTAAGTCCAAGTTCTTATTAAGAATAGCACGTAAAAGTGTTCTCAAAGTTCTATTTACAACTTCAGTTTGTCCATCCGTTTGAGGATGACAAGTAGTAGATTACAACAATATTGAGCAAAGTTTAGCACATAAAGTAATCCAAAAATAGAATCCCTCCCCTTCTTAGTCCTAGGCAACCCCAAAATAAAGTGCATAGAAATGTCAATCCAAGTTCTTTTAAGAATAGCACGCACAAGTGTTCCCAAAGTTCTATTTACAACTTCAGTTTGTCCATCCGTTTGAGGATGACAAGTAGTAGATTACAACAATATTGTGCAAAGTTTAGCCCATAAAGTAATCCAAAAATAGAATCCCTCCCCTTCTTAGTCCTAGGCAACCCCAAAATAAAGTGCATAGAAATGTCAATCCAAGTTCTTTTAAGAAGAGCACGCAAAAGTGTTCCCAAAGTTCTATTTACAACTTCAGTTTGTCCATCCGTTTAAGGATGACAAGTATAGTAGATTACAACTTTATTGTGCAAAGTTTATAGCCCATAAAGTAATCCATAAATAGAATCCCTCCCCTTCTTAGTCCTAGGCAACCCCAAAATAAAGTCCATAGAAATGTCAATCCAAGTTCTTTTTAAGAATAGCACGCAAAAGTGTTCCCAAAGTTCTATTGACAACTTCAGTTAGTCCATCCGTTTGAGGATGACAAGTAGTAGATTACAACAATATGGAGCAAAGTTTAGCCCATAAAGTAATCCAAAAATAGAATCCCTCCCCTTCTTAGTCCTAAGCAACCCCAAAATAAAGTGCATAGAAATGTCAATCCAAGTTCTTTTTAAGAATAGCACGCAAAATTGTTCTCAAAGTTCTATTTACAACTTCAGTTTGTCCATCCGTTTGAGGATGACAAGTTGTAGATTACAACAATATGGAGCAAAGTTTAGCCCATAAAGTAATCCAAAAATAGAATCCCTCCCCTTCTTAGTCCTAGGCAACCCCAAAATAAAGTTCATAGAAATGTCAATCCAAGTTCTATTTAAGAATAGCACGCAAAAGTGTTCTCAAAGTTCTATTTACAACTTCAGTTTGTCCATCCGTTTGAGGATGACAAGTAGTAGATTACAACAATATTGAGCAAAGTTTCGCCCGTAAAGTAATCCAAAAATAGAATCCCTCACCTTCTTAGTCCTAGGCATCCCCAAAATAAAGTCCATAGAAATGTCAGTCCAAGTTCTTTTAAGAATAGCACGCAAAAGTGTTCCCAAAGTTCTATTTACAACTTCAGTTTGTCCATCCGTTTGAGGATGACAAGTAGTAGATTACAACAATATGGAGCAAAGTTTAGCCCATAAAGTAATCCAAAAATAGAATCCCTCCCCTTCTTAGTCCTAGGCAACCCCAAAATAAAGTGCATAGAAATGTCAATCCAAGTTCTTTTTAAGAATAGCACGCAAAAGTGTTCCCAAAGTTCTATTGACAACTTCAGTTTGTCCATCTGTTTGAGGATGACAAGTAGTAGATTACAACAATATTGAGCAAAGTTTAGCCCATAAAGTAATCCAAAAATAGAATCCCTCCCCTTCTTAGTCCTAGGCAACCCCAAAATAAAGTGCATAGAAATGTCAGTCCAAGTTCTTTTAAGAATTGTAATGCCCGATAATTATAGAATTGTTAAACCAAGATTATTAATCTTCATTAACGGGAGACTCGGAAGATATGAGAATGCATGACATGCAATGAGGGAAGGAAAGACTTGAGAAACCAAGTGTGGCATGATCAGAAAATTTGAAATTAGAAGTTTGCACGACCGCAACCGCGGTGCTAGCACGACCGCCCCCGCGGTGCGTGTGCAGAAAATGTAGTGCAAAAACCCGTAGCCACACCGCACCTGCGGTATTAGATAGAGCGCCCCCGCGCTGTGACACTGCACCTGCGGTATTGTAGACAGCGCACCCGCGGTCAAGCTTCGAGAAATGCTAGGATAGACATTGTACTACCGCACCCGCGGTGCATGTCATGACCGCACCCGTGGTCATGCGTGTTGCTTGGAAAATGAAACCACGTTTTGCTTTGCATGCAAGATATATATACGTGTAGAGCTCGGTTTTCTTCAGTTTTGCAGAGGGAAATTAAGAGATTGGGGAGAGAACTTTACTTCGTGAACTTAGAATCCGATTACGAAGAATCCGTGTATCAGAATTTGAATTCGGAAGCAGTATCGAGCTCCTCGCAACACGAGCTACACTAGGACGTAAGTATTGTTACGTTTTGAGATGTTTTGAAAGTATGATGTTACTAGAATTGCATGTGATTCAGATATGGTATTTCTACTACCGTAGATATTGTAGAACTGAAGCCAGATTAAAGAACAGACTATTTCTGTAATTGTTATGATTTTGAAAGATATTGACTGGGATTTTGATATCAGAATTGTGTATTACTGATTTTGAATATACCGATATATCAGATTTTGAGTTCCAGTACTATACTGTGATGTTACGATTGACGGGGTTATTCAGATTGTAGTGTTATGCCGTCGAAACATCAGTTGAATTAGATTGATCAGTTTCAGATATGAGTTAGATTAGATTGTGATATTATTGATATGACTCAGATTGTATTTTGTTCAGACATTGATCAGATTGTATACTGATTTGAATATTGATCAGAACAGATTGTGAATTGAGTTATTTACTGATACAGCGTATTCGAAAATCCAAACAAAGCCAAAAATCAAAGGTAGGAAGCAATTGAAAATGAAGAAAACCCTTGGAACTAGAGAGGAAATCTCGAAAAAGAAGATAAGATAAGGTATGGAATGGCCAACAACTCCCAAAAAGCAACTAAATATCTCGCCCATACTTACACCGCGGGTGCGGTCACACAAGCACCGCGGGTGCGCTAAGCTCACGGCAATCCAACAAAATTCCATGCACGAACACCGCGGGTGCGGTGCTACAATTACCGCGGGTGCGGTGCACACCGCGGGTGCGGTCCTTGCACTGCCGCGGGTGCGGTGATGCCACGGCCTATCAAAACCAAAATGATGAATAGTACACCGCGGGGGCACTCCTCTAAGAGCGCGGGTGCACTCTTGCTACGGCAATGAACAATAATAAGGCCACAAAAACAGATCCGAAACGCTGAAACGAACAATCAACACCAACTAATACCTCAATAAAACAATAACCAATAATACTATGGCCCAAAACACAACTCTAAACATCTAATCATAAAACCCAAATAACAAGTAAAGCTTAAACCGTACCGTACACCGGGCTCGGCTATTACAATCTCCCCTCCTTAGAGGAATTTCGTCCGCGAAATTGACGTCACTGCACGAACAACTCAGGATACTTCTCTCTCATCTCATCCTTTGGTTCCCACGTAGCCTCCTCTATCAAATGATTCCTCCAAAGGACTTTAACGATGCCGATCTCTTTGTTCCTTAGAACCCTAACTGTGCGATCCAAAATCTGGACCGGAATCTCTTGGTACGTCAAACTCGGCGTCAAGTCCAATGGCTCGTGGTGAAGAACATGGGAAGGATCTGCAATATATTTCCTGAGCATTGATACGTGAAACACATTATGGACTCTGTCAAGATCGGGCGGTAGGGCTAATCTGTAGGCTCGGTCACCAACTCTGTCCAAGATCTCAAAAGGGACAATAAACCTCGGACTCAGCTTACCCTTCTTACCAAATCGCATCACACCCTTGAAAGGTGCTATCTTCAAAAATACATGATCGCCAACCTCGAACTGCAAAGGTCTGCGGCGAACATCTGCATAGCTCTTCTGTCTGGACTGAGCAATCTTCATCCTCTCTCTGATCACTTCAACAACATCGGCAGTCTGCTGGACCAACTCGGGAACCAACATCTTCCTTTCACCAACCTCATCCCAAAACAAAGGCGATCTGCACTTCCTGCCATAAAGTGCCTCATACGGTGCCATCCCAATCGACACCTGCTAGCTATTGTTGTACGTGAACTCCACAAGTGGCAATTTAGAATCCCAGCTACCAGAATAATCAATAGTACAAGCTCTGAGCATATCCTCAAGAATCTGAATGACTCTCTCTGACTGACCGTCGCTCTGAGGATGATAAGCTGTACTGAACGCTAACCGCGAACCCATAGCTCTGTGCAGACTCTTCCAAAACTCGGAGGTAAATCTAGGGTCACGATCAGACACGATCGACACAGGGACACCGTGAAGTCTAACAATCTCTGCAATGTAGTCCTCGGCGTACTGATTCATGGAGTACGTCGTCTTGACTGGGAGAAAGTGCGCTGACTTGGTCAATCGATCAACGATGACCCAAATGGAATTATGACCTCTCTGAACTCTGGGAAGACCAGTCACGAAATCCATAGTGATATGCTCCCACTTCCACTGAGGAATCGGCAAAGATAGCAATGTCCCAGCAGGTCTCTGATGCTCAATCTTCACCTGCTGACAAGTAAGGCACTGAGAAATGAACAAAGCAACATCTTTCTTCATACCTGGCCACCAATAGAGTCGACGAAGATCCTGATACATCTTCGTACTGCCTGGATGAATCGAATATGGCGCGGTATGAGCCTCTGTCAAGACGTCTCTACGAATATCGTCGCCAATAGGAACACAAATACGGCCTCTGAAAGTCACCAAACCATCACCATTCGAACCAAACTCTGAATTCCCTCTCTCCTCTGCTCTAGCTCTCAACTCTGTCAACTGAACATCAGTCGACTGCTCTCTACGGATCCTGTCCGTCAAAGTAGATCGAATAACCAACGCTGAAAGACGAGCAATGGTACCTAGAATCACCAGATCAATCTCTTCTCTCTGCAAATCCATCAACAATGGCCTCTGAATCAAAGAACTCAATGAATCACTCGACTTGCGACTCAACGCATCTGCCACAACGTTCGCCTTCCCTGGGTGGTAACTGATAGTCACATCATAATCCTTGACAAGCTCTAACCACATCCTCTGCCGCATATTGAGATCTTTCTGAGAAAACAGATACTTCAAACTCTTGTGGTCTGTGAAGATCTCACACTTTTCGCCATACAAGTAATGTCTCCAAATCTTCAGGGCGAAAACCACAGCTGCTAGCTCTAAATCATGCGTCGGATAATTCTTCTCGTAATCCTTCAACTGGCGAGAAGCATAGGCAATAACCTTACCTCGCTGCATCAGAACTGCACCAAGGCCTCTCTTCGACGCATCGGTATAGACCACAAAATCCTCGGAACCACTAGGCAAAGAAAGAACAGGAGCTGTCGTCAATCTATCCTTCAGCTCTTGGAATGCACTCTGGCAATCGATGGACCACTCGAACTTCACAGTCTTCCTCGTCAATTTGGACAATGGCAGGGCAATCTTGGAAAAATCTGAAATGAAACGACGATAATAACCCGCCAAACCAAGGAAACTGCGTACCTCCGAGACAGAAGTAGGAATAGGCCAATTCTGAATCGCCTCAATCTTCAATGGATCAACAGCAATGCCATCTCTCGAAACGACATGGCCTAGAAAAGAAATCTGATCCAGCCAAAACTCACACTTCTTCAGCTTGGCAAACAACCTCTTCTCTCGCAACAACTGAAGCACCACTCTGAGATGCTCTGCATGAAGCTCTCTGGTCTTGGAATAGATAAGAATATCGTCGATGAAAACAATGACGAAGCTATCCAAGAACGGCTTGAACACACGGTTCATCAGATCCATAAAGACCGAAGGGGCATTGGTCAAACCAAACGACATCACAAGAAACTCAAAATGACCATACCTGGTCCTGAAAGCCGTCTTAGGGACATCAGACTCCCTAACCTTCAACTGATAGTAGCCAGACCGAAGATCAATCTTCGAAAACACAGTGGCACCATGGAGCTGATCAAACAAATCATCTATCCGTGGCAACGGATACTTGTTCTTGACAGTCACTTTGTTGAGCTCCCTGTAGTCGATACACAGCCGCAAGGAACCATCTTTCTTCTTAACAAAAAGAACCGGAGCTCCCCAAGGCGAAGAACTCGGGCGAATGAAACCCTTATCTAGAAGATCCTGCAACTGTGCCTTCAACTCCTTCATCTCAGTAGGGGCCAATCGGTACGGAGCCTTAGAGATAGGAACCGTACCTGGAGCTAAATCGATCACGAATTCAACATCTCTGTCCGGTGGCAAACCCGGAACATCATCCTCAAACACATCAGCAAACTCCCTCACAACATCGATATCATCAATATACAACTTAACCAGTCTATCAACATCCACAATAGAAGCAAGAAACCCATCGCAACCTCTACACAGCAATCTCTCAGCCTCAAGACAAGAAATAAAAGGAAGGACCAGCGAAGTACCTGAGCTGGCGAGAACTCCTCCCTGGCCATCATCTGCAAAAGTCACCTTCTTAGCAACACAATCGATAACTGCACGGTAAGTCGAAAGCCAATCCATGCCAAGAATAACATCGAAGGCAACCATAGGGATAACAATCAAATCAGCGAAGACAACTCGCTCCTCAATACGAACAGGGCACGCAAAGACAATCGATGTCGGGCACAAAACATCTCCCGAAGGCAAAACAACACTAAGCTGAAGGGGAAGAACAGAAGGAACTATACCCAAAGATCTCAAAAACAATTCAGACATAAAAGAATGAGTAGCACCAGTATCAATCAAAGTAGTAGCTACTCTGCCTGAAATCAAAATAGTACTAGAGATCAAAGAAGAATCGCGATTAATACCTTCCTTGGTCATCGAAAAGAAACGACCCTGCACTCTCCCTTGGCTAGCTCCCTTAGGACAATTTCTGGCAACCTGGCCTGCCGTGCCACCACGATAGCAAGACTGAGTGCCAAATCTGCACTCTCCACGGTGATGCTTGCCACACTTCTGACACAAAGGCTTCTCGGGATCAAATGGAACAACTGGAACTGGCGATGGTCTAGGACTCGGCTCCATCTTGCCCTTGCCCTTGAAACGATCCCTGCCCCTCTGATTAGAACCCTGGCCTCTCTGAGCAACAGCTTGATGCCTCTCCTGCCTCTCCCTGGCGATATCCTTCTCATCCTGCTCGGCCAACAACGCTTTGGACACGATATCCTTGAAAGTCACGGCCTTGGACATGTTGATATCACGGCGAATCTCCGCTCTAAGGCCTCGAATGAAATGAGCGCCTTTGTCCTTGTCGTTCGAAGCAATATACGGAGCAAACAAGCAACCCTCCTCAAACTTCAGGATATACTGACCAACATCCAAGCTCCCCTGTCGAAGCTCCAAGAACTCCGTAACCTTCCTCGCTCGAAGTGCATCGGGGAAATACTTGTCGTAGAACAAGTCCGTGAACTCTGACCACTTCAGCGTCGCAACAGTCACACCAACCTTCGTCGCATTCCACCAAATGCGGGCAGCCTTAACCAACATGAAAACAGCACAACTGATCCTGTCTTTGTCCTCATACTGGAGATGATCGAAGATAGCTTCAAGCGCCTTGACCCACTCGACAGCAACTAAAGGATCGGTGCTACCTGCGAATTCCGGTGGATCCATTCTCTTGAAAGCAGAAAAGACGGCATCAGTGCCAACAGCCTGAGCAACCTGACCTCTCACTTGGCCTCGACCCTGTCCTGCTCCTTGCATACGAATGAGCTGCTGAATCTGCTCGCTATGCACCTTAGCCTGCTCCTTAAGCAACTTGCCGAACTCGTCGACAACTCTCGAGGAAGAACTATCCTCACCCTCTGTCGCCTTACGCTTAGGAGGCATACTCTACAATTGCTCACAAGACACCAATCAATAAATATAACAATGGATAGATGCAAGAAAACATACCCGGACAGTTGAGAGTAGACGAAGTCATATGCATTGGTCCGAAGAACACAGCTCTGATACCACAAAATGTGACACCCTGACCCGTTACAATTAAAAATACAGCGGAATTTAAAATTTTCTTTAAAATATGGAAGGAGTTTCAAAATACATTTCATAAAAATGTTTACAAAACAAATACATGATCATTCAAATGATATACAAAATACAAAAGAATCATTCTTATGATCATGTCCCAAAATGATACAAAATAATCTTCCTTCCAACGGTGCATGCATATGACCCCTATCCACAGTCAACGTCCAGGGTCACCACTCTGATCTGCATCACATGAAATAACTGGAATGAGAATAAATCTCAGCAAGTGGAACTCTAACATAGCAATGATATATAGTATACTCTGTAAAACATGACTTTGAAAACATAAATACCATCAACTCTGAAACATGAATACTGTAGCAATAACTGTAGCAATAGCATATCAATAGGATAACAATACGATGGTATTTCTCTTTTCTCTGGTTGGATTGATATCAATAGTATCTATGACTGTGGGTGCAAATATCCCATCGATATAAATCGATAACTGTGAGGGATATAAGCCTATAGGCGTTGATCAACAAATTGCATGCAATGCTCTGACTATGATTCAATCAATCCAATAAAACATTTGAACTCTGAATATCATTTAAAGCCGTCGTTTCACAATCTCATAATATCTCTTGTATTCCCTTTTTAACAATAGTGAGACATACAATGCCTCCAATAGATAATCAATGAAATCAATACATAACAATGGATCAATGGAAGGGAATAACACTTTGAAACCTTTAAAACACAATACATATATCATCATGTGAGCAACAAGGATGAAATTCCACTTACAAACCAATAGAACACCTCCAAACTAACTCTTGGTACGCCACCTACAACAATAATCCATAAACAACACCAATATCAACTCTATATTCACAAGTACAAGTCAAATAATCCATTAATCAACTCAAACAACAAGCCCAAGTCAACCCTTAACTCAAAACCTTAATAGAATCGCACCAAAAACTTACCTAAGCTTCCTTATACCACGGAGAACGTCGATCTCAAGTCGAAAATCCAAACAAAGCCAAGAATCAAAGGTAGGAAGCAATTGAAAATGGAGAAAACCCTTGGAACTAGAGAGGAAATCTCGAAAAAGAAGATAAGATAAGGTATGGAATGGCCAACAACTCCCAAAAAGCAACTAAATATCTCGCCCATACTTACACCGCGGGTGCGGTCACACAAGCACCGCTGGTGCGCTAAGCTCACGGCAATCCAACAAAATTCCATGCACGAACACCGCGGGTGCGGTGCTACAATTACCGCGGGTGCGGTGCACACCGCGGGTGCGGTCCTTGCACTGTCGCGGGTGCGGTGATGCCACGGCCTATCAAAACCAAAATGATGAATAGTACACCGCGGGGGCACTCCTCTAAGAGCGCGGGTGCACTCTTGCTACGGCAATGAACAATAATAAGGCCACAAAAACAGATCCGAAACGCTGAAACGAACAATCAACACCAACTAATACCTCAATAAAACAATAACCAATAATACTATGGCTGTAGTGACCCGTTCCAGAATCACCTACTAATCAGAACTTAAGCATGCAAAATTAACACTTAAAACTGAATCAGGTAAACAGCGGAAAAACAATAATACAACCCAATCGAATCTGTAAGTACAAAATACTTAAACAACCAGATCGAACTAAATTCCAAGAACAAATACCAACAACTACAGGTCAACCTCTGCCAGCTCCCTGTCCACTCCCTCCTGGACCGTCTAACCTGAGACCTGCCCCATCGAATAGGGTGTCCAAAACAGAGATAAACCGAGGACGTGAGCATAAAACGCTCAGTACCGAAAGCATGAGTATACAAGACTATGACATGCATGTATGCAAAATGTACTGGATACCAGGATCTGGGTATAACGAAATACTGCTCAGACAAATGACGTCAAGGTATGTAGCACTCTGCGCCGTCGCACCAGGAGGTGGCTCCCATACCAAAATAAACCTGTGGATATACCGGTGACCTGACCACCGTCGGCCAACGGGGTCCAACCATCCACAACAAATGAGGGCTGAGCACCCTCTCAACAGGCTATCTCAAAGATAATCAGGCTCAACATGATTATGCAAATGCCGCATAATAAACCATGCATCATATGACAGATAATAATGCAACATATAAACATGCAACACATAGTAAAGCATACTCAATCCTGCTATCTCGGATAGTACTTTCGTACCTCAAACCAGTAGATCCTAGCAATCAGCCCTAGAATCAAGCCTACAATCCAAGTGATAGCATATCACTAAACCACATCTAAAAGCCTTAACTAGACTAATAGATACTCCCAAATCTCAAAGGGAACCCAGAACTATACCTGCGTCCGTAGTCAGCCCACTGATGCCGCTAGCCCCCAACTAGAGCACAGCTCCGCTACAAAACCAGTAGCTCCCCGCTAGTGCCCGAACCTCGGGAAAAGACTAGAAACCCATCAGAAACGACTAAAACGCTCTGGAACTCTCGGAATTGGCGAGTGAAAAGTGAAGCCTCGCGCTTCTATTTATAGACAACGATCGGAAGATCCGATCCACTTCGGAAGATCCGATCCGGTGCACTTCGGAAGATCCGATCCACTTCGGAAGATCCGAACTCTGCATGTCTTCCACGTGTCCAGCCACCTGTCTCGGACGATCCGAACCCCGATCGGACGATCCGAACCCTGACATGACATGACTCGTCTGACTCCGAACAGAACGGTCCATCCGAACCCACTTCGGACGATCCGAACCAACTTCGGACGATCCGAACCCGGTTCGGTCCTTCCGATCCCACCGAAATACAATTAATCCAATAATTAACTCAAATTAGGCATCGGGATACTACATTCTCCCCCTCTAAAAAGGATTTCGTCCGCGAAATCGGGTCTGAAGAATGACAATTCTGAACAACAACACATTCAACTTAAGAATGAATTACAACTGAAGTACGACTGAAATCACAATCATAACTGAAAATACTACAACTAGAACAACTCTGGATGCTCTGACCGCATGCGACTCTCTAGTTCCCAAGTAGCTTCTTCAGTACCTCGACGCTGCCACTGCACTAAGACAAGAGGAATAGTCTTATTCCGCAGTACCTTATCCTTCCGGTCTAAGATCGAAACCGGTCTATCCACAAAAGATAAATCCGGATTCAGCTGAACTTCTGTCGGATGCAAAACATGATACTCATCCGTTACGTATCGTCTCAACAAGGACACATGAAACACATTGTGAACACTAGACAGATACGGTGGCAAAGCTAATCTGTAGGTCAAATCTCCCACACATTCTAAGATCTCAAAAGGATCAATGAATCTCGGAGATAGCTTACCCTTGAGACCAAATCTCAGAATCCTCCGGAAAGGTGATACTTTGAGAAACACTTTCTCGCCTGCATCAAAATGAAGAGGTCTGCGCTTGGTGTTCGCATAACTCGCTTGTCGATCCTGAGCAGTCTTGATCCGCTGTTTGATCACAAGAACTTTGTCCATGGCCTGCTGAATCAATTCTGGACCCTCGACCTGTCGTTCTCCGACTTCCTCCCAGAACAGAGGAGTACGACAACGTCGACCATACAATGCTTCAAACGGAGACATACCAATACTCCTGTGAAAACTGTTGTTGTATGCAAACTCTATCAGTGGCAAATGATCCTCCCAAGCTGGCCCGAAATCCATCACACAAGATCTCAACATATCCTCAAGAGTACAAATAGTTCTCTCTGACTGACCGTCAGTCTCTGGGTGATATGCAGTACTCAAACTCAAAGTAGTGCCCAAAGCTTGCTGAAAGCTACCCCAAAATCTAGATGTAAATCGAGGATCTCTGTCACTAACGATACTCACAGGCACACCATGAAACCGTACAATCTCCTGAATGTACAACCATGCCATCCGATCGAAAGTGAAATCTCTGTTATACGGAAGAAAATGGGCAGACTTAGTAAGCCGATCCACTACCACCCAGATAGCATCTCTATTCCCCGCAGACATAGGCAAGTGAGTCACGAAGTCCATCGTGATATGCTCCCACTTCCACTCCGGAATAGGAAGATTCTGCAACAAACCTCCAGGTCGTCGATACTCAGCCTTCACCTGCTGACAGACTAGGCACTTGGAGACATACTGATAAACATTACGTTTCATACCTTTCCACCAAAATCGAGTCCTCAAATCCTTATACATCTTGTTGCTCCCCGGATGAACACTCAACTTGCTACGATGAGCCTGGGACAAAATCTCCTCCCTCAAAGTGTCATCCTCCGGTACAACAACACGATCAGATAAGCACAAAAGACCCTCGGACTGATAGTGGAATCCAGAAGTATTATCTCCATCAGCCAACCGACTAATTTCTGAACCTTAGAATCAGACATCTGAGCATCTCTGATCCGAGAATACAAAACTGGCTCAGACAAAATAGTGGCTACACGGATACTTTCTGATCCCTTCCGATGCTTACAATTGAATCCCATCGAACAGAAATCCTGAATAATCCCAGATACAGCACAAGTCTGAAGAGCAGACAATCTCACCTTGCGACTAAGAGCATCGGCCGTGAGATTCGCAGATCCTGGATGATACTTGATCTCACAATCATAATCCTTGAGTAGATCCATCCAACGACGCTGACGCATGTTCAACTCAGCCTGAGTGAACAGATATTTCAAACTCTTATGATCAGTGAAAATCTCAAATCGCTCACCATACAGATAATGGCGCCAGATTTTCAAAGCAAAAACGATCGCTGCTAATTCCAGATCACGAACAGGATAGTTCTCCTCATGAGACTTCAACTGTCTCGACGCATAAGCAATCACATGCTCGTTCTGCATCAGAACACACCCTAGTCCCTGTAAAGAGGCATCGGTGTAAACACTGAAACCACCAGATCCAGACGGTAAAGCCAAAACAGGCGCAGATGTCAAACGTCTGCGAAGTTCCAAGAAACTCTCTTCGCACTCTGATGTCCACTCAAAGGAAACATCTTTCCGAGTGAGCTGAGTGAGTGGCTTAGCAATCTGAGAGAAGTTGACAATGAAACGGCGATAATACCCAGCCAATCCCAGAAAACTGCGGATCTCGGCTACTGTCGTCGGACGCGACCAGTTCAATACCGCTTCCACCTTGCTCGGGTCAACTGAAACTCCCTCGCTAGAAATGACATGTCCAAGGAATACAACCCTGTCAATCCAAAACTCACATTTACTCAACTTCGAATAAAGCTGATTCTCGCGAAGTGTCTGTAAAATAATCCTTAAGTGTACGTGTTCTTGTTGATCATGCGAATAGATTAATATATCATCTATAAACACCACAACAAACTTATCCAAGAAATCCCGAAATACTCGATTCATCAGATCCATAAAAACTGCTGGTGCATTCGTCACCCCAAAAGGCATAACCAGAAACTCATAATGCCCATACCGGGTCCTGAATGCAGTCTTCGATATATCTCCCTGATGAACTCGAAGCTGATGATAACCAGACCTTAAATCAATCTTGGAATACACAGAGGTACCTTGCAGTTCATCAATCCGTGGCAACGGATACTTATTCTTTATCGTAGCACGATTCAACTGCCGATAATCTATGCAGAGCCGCATAGAACCATCCTTCTTTTTGACAAAAAGAACTGGTGCTCCCCACGGGGACACACTGGGTCGAATATACCCCTTGTCAAGAAGATCCTGCAACTGCTGCTTCAATTCTTGCATCTCCGATGGAGCTAAACGATAAGGAGCTCTAGAGATTGGTGCCGTGCCTGGCACTAAATCAATGCCGAAATCCACTTCCCGAACGGGAGGAAAACCAGGAATCCCCTCGGGAAAAACATCCGGAAAATCGCAAACCACTGGAATGTCACTGATACCGACACTATCTGCGGACGAATCAATAGCATAGATAAGGTAGCCTTCCCCGCCCGACTCTAAAGCACGACAGGCTTTCAGAGCAGAAACCACAGGCATCGGGGGTCGCGCTCCCTCTCCATAGAAAAACCAACTGTCGCCCTCAACTGGACGAAACTGCACAAACTTCTGATAACAGTCCACAGTAGCTCTAAACACAGTCAGCACATCTATTCCCAGAATGCAATCAAAATCCTCCATCGCAAGAATCATCAAATTAGCAGTTAAAACATTACCCTCAAACTCTAGAGGACAACCCAAAACTAGACGTTTAGCTAGCACCGAATGACCCATCGGTGTGGAAACAGATACCACAACGTCCAAAGAAGTGAAAGGTAACGCATGACGCTTAGCAAATCTCGCCGATATGAATGAATGAGATGTACCAGTATCAATGAGAACGTAAGCAGGTAATCTACATAACTTAAAAATACCTGCGATAACTCTCTCGTTCTCCTCAGCAGCCTGATCCTGGTTAAGAGCAAAGACCTGCCCTTGAGTACGCGGTCGGAGGTTAGAACCCTGAGTAGACTGTCCCTGCTGCGGCCTCTGATGAACTGAAGCCTGAGAACCAGATCCTGATCCTCCGCCCATCTGTGGACAATCTCTCTTCATGTGGCCCATCTCACCGCACTTGTAACAAGCACCCGCAACCCTGCGACAACGCTCCGTCGGGTGATCCTTCCCGCAATGCTGACACGGGCCCTTCTTCTTCCCAAAATGGTGAACTCCTCCAGATCCAGAGGAAGAAGAAGTAGATCCAGCCTTCTTAAATGCTTGGGCGCGGGACCCAAAGAACTAGCAGGACGAGCAGACTGCATGGCTCGACCTCTCAGCAAACTGCCCTCAGCCTGGCGACAACGGTTCACAAGGCCCTCATACGATGTCGGATCATCACAGACAACAACCCGATCAAAAATCATCACGACGGTGTTGACGACGTTCTTGATGCTCTCGGCGACGCTCCCGATCGTCGCGGTCTCCCCAGCGTCCAATGCTGCCATGACTACTAGCATCGTCGTCAAAACCAGACATCTCTAGCTACAAAAGTTACCAGAGATTAAACCCAAAAGGACAGTTCCAAATCCCAAAATCTTAATGCATGCTCTGATACCATAAATGTAGTGACCCGTTCCAGAATCACCTACTAATCAGAACTTAAGCATGCAAAATTAACACTTAAAACTGAATCAGGTAAACAGCGGAAAAACAATAATACAACCCAATCGAATCTGTAAGTACAAAATACTTAAACAACCAGATCGAACTAAATTCCAAGAACAAATACCAACAACTACAGGTCAACCTCTGCCAGCTCCCTGTCCACTCCCTCCTGGACCGTCTAACCTGAGACCTGCCCCATCGAATAGGGTGTCCAAAACAGAGATAAACCGAGGACGTGAGCATAAAACGCTCAGTACCGAAAGCATGAGTATACAAGACTATGACATGCATGTATGCAAAATGTACTGGATACCAGGATCTGGGTATAACGAAATACTGCTCAGACAAATGACGTCAAGGTATGTAGCACTCTGCGCCGTCGCACCAGGAGGTGGCTCCCATACCAAAATAAACCTGTGGATATACCGGTGACCTGACCACCGTCGGCCAACGGGGTCCAACCATCCACAACAAATGAGGGCTGAGCACCCTCTCAACAGGCTATCTCAAAGATAATCAGGCTCAACATGATTATGCAAATGCCGCATAATAAACCATGCATCATATGACAGATAATAATGCAACATATAAACATGCAACACATAGTAAAGCATACTCAATCCTGCTATCTCGGATAGTACTTTCGTACCTCAAACCAGTAGATCCTAGCAATCAGCCCTAGAATCAAGCCTACAATCCAAGTGATACCATATCACTAAACCACATCTAAAAGCCTTAACTAGACTAATAGATACTCCCAAATCTCAAAGGGAACCCAGAACTATACCTGCGTCCGTAGTCAGCCCACTGATGCCGCTAGCCCCCAACTAGAGCACAGCTCCGCTACAAAACCAGTAGCTCCCCGCTAGTGCCCGAACCTCGGGAAAAGACTAGAAACCCATCAGAAACGACTAAAACGCTCTGGAACTCTCGGAATTGGCGAGTGAAAAGTGAAGCCTCGCGCTTCTATTTATAGACAACGATCGGAAGATCCGATCCACTTCGGAAGATCCGATCCGGTGCACTTCGGAAGATCCGATCCACTTCGGAAGATCCGAACTCTGCATGTCTTCCACGTGTCCAGCCACCTGTCTCGGACGATCCGAACCCGATCGGACGATCCGAACCCTGACATGACATGACTCGTCTGACTCCGAACAGAACGGTCCATCCGAACCCACTTCGGACGATCCGAACCAACTTCGGACGATCCGAACCCGGTTCGGTCCTTCCGATCCCACCGAAATACAATTAATCCAATAATTAACTCAAATTAGGCATCGGGATACTACATTCTCCCCCTCTAAAAAGGATTTCGTCCGCGAAATCGGGTCTGAAGAATGACAATTCTGAACAACAACACATTCAACTTAAGAATGAATTACAACTGAAGTACGACTGAAATCACAATCATAACTGAAAATACTACAACTAGAACAACTTCTGGATGCTCTGACCGCATGCGACTCTCTAGTTCCCAAGTAGCTTCTTCAGTACCTCGACGCTGCCACTGCACTAAGACAAGAGGAATAGTCTTATTCCGCAGTACCTTATCCTTCCGGTCTAAGATCGAAACCGGTCTATCCACAAAAGATAAATCCGGATTCAGCTGAACTTCTGTCGGATGCAAAACATGATACTCATCCGTTACGTATCGTCTCAACAAGGACACATGAAACACATTGTGAACACTAGACAGATACGGTGGCAAAGCTAATCTGTAGGTCAAATCTCCCACACATTCTAAGATCTCAAAAGGATCAATGAATCTCGGAGATAGCTTACCCTTGAGACCAAATCTCAGAATCCTCCGGAAAGGTGATACTTTGAGAAACACTTTCTCGCCTGCATCAAAATGAAGAGGTCTGCGCTTGGTGTTCGCATAACTCGCTTGTCGATCCTGAGCAGTCTTGATCCGCTGTTTGATCACAAGAACTTTGTCCATGGCCTGCTGAATCAATTCTGGACCCTCGACCTGTCGTTCTCCGACTTCCTCCCAGAACAGAGGAGTACGACAACGTCGACCATACAATGCTTCAAACGGAGACATACCAATACTCCTGTGAAAACTGTTGTTGTATGCAAACTCTATCAGTGGCAAATGATCCTCCCAAGCTGGCCCGAAATCCATCACACAAGATCTCAACATATCCTCAAGAGTACAAATAGTTCTCTCTGACTGACCGTCAGTCTCTGGGTGATATGCAGTACTCAAACTCAAAGTAGTGCCCAAAGCTTGCTGAAAGCTACCCCAAAATCTAGATGTAAATCGAGGATCTCTGTCACTAACGATACTCACAGGCACACCATGAAACCGTACAATCTCCTGAATGTACAACCATGCCATCCGATCGAAAGTGAAATCTCTGTTATACGGAAGAAAATGGGCAGACTTAGTAAGCCGATCCACTACCACCCAGATAGCATCTCTATTCCCCGCAGACATAGGCAAGTGAGTCACGAAGTCCATCGTGATATGCTCCCACTTCCACTCCGGAATAGGAAGATTCTGCAACAAACCTCCAGGTCGTCGATACTCAGCCTTCACCTGCTGACAGACTAGGCACTTGGAGACATACTGATAAACATTACGTTTCATACCTTTCCACCAAAATCGAGTCCTCAAATCCTTATACATCTTGTTGCTCCCCGGATGAACACTCAACTTGCTACGATGAGCCTGGGACAAAATCTCCTCCCTCAAAGTGTCATCCTCCGGTACAACAACACGATCAGATAAGCACAAAAGACCCTCGGACTGATAGTGGAATCCAGAAGTATTATCTCCATCAGCCAACCGGCTAATTTCTGAACATTAGAATCAGACATCTGAGCATCTCTGATCCGAGAATACAAAACTGGCTCAGACAAAATAGTGGCTACACGGATACTTTCTGATCCCTTCCGATGCTTACAATTGAATCCCATCGAACAGAAATCCTGAATAATCCCAGATACAGCACAAGTCTGAAGAGCAGACAATCTCACCTTGCGACTAAGAGCATCGGCCGTGAGATTCGCAGATCCTGGATGATACTTGATCTCACAATCATAATCCTTGAGTAGATCCATCCAACGACGCTGACGCATGTTCAACTCAGCCTGAGTGAACAGATATTTCAAACTCTTATGATCAGTGAAAATCTCAAATCGCTCACCATACAGATAATGGCGCCAGATTTTCAAAGCAAAAACGATCGCTGCTAATTCCAGATCACGAACAGGATAGTTCTCCTCATGAGACTTCAACTGTCTCGACGCATAAGCAATCACATGCTCGTTCTGCATCAGAACACACCCTAGTCCCTGTAAAGAGGCATCGGTGTAAACACTGAAACCACCAGATCCAGACGGTAAAGCCAAAACAGGCGCAGATGTCAAACGTCTGCGAAGTTCCAAGAAACTCTCTTCGCACTCTGATGTCCACTCAAAGGAAACATCTTTCCGAGTGAGCTGAGTGAGTGGCTTAGCAATCTGAGAGAAGTTGACAATGAAACGGCGATAATACCGAGCCAATCCCAGAAAACTGCGGATCTCGGCTACTGTCGTCGGACGCGACCAGTTCAATACCGCTTCCACCTTGCTCGGGTCAACTGAAACTCCCTCGCTAGAAATGACATGTTCAAGGAATACAACCCTGTCAATCCAAAACTCACATTTACTCAACTTCGAATAAAGCTGATTCTCGCGAAGTGTCTGTAAAATAATCCTTAAGTGTACGTGTTCTTGTTGATCATGCGAATAGATTAATATATCATCTATAAACACCACAACAAACTTATCCAAGAAATCCCGAAATACTCGATTCATCAGATCCATAAAAACTGCTGGTGCATTCGTCACCCCAAAAGGCATAACCAGAAACTCATAATGCCCATACCGGGTCCTGAATGCAGTCTTCGATATATCTCCCTGATGAACTCGAAGCTGATGATAACCAGACCTTAAATCAATCTTGGAATACACAGAGGTACCTTGCAGTTCATCAATCCGTGGCAACGGATACTTATTCTTTATCGTAGCACGATTCAACTGCCGATAATCTATGCAGAGCCGCATAGAACCATCCTTCTTTTTGACAAAAAGAACTGGTGCTCCCCACGGGGACACACTGGGTCGAATATACCCCTTGTCAAGAAGATCCTGCAACTGCTGCTTCAATTCTTGCATCTCCGATGGAGCTAAACGATAAGGAGCTCTAGAGATTGGTGCCGTGCCTGGCACTAAATCAATGCCGAAATCCACTTCCCGAACGGGAGGAAAACCAGGAATCCCCTCGGGAAAAACATCCGGAAAATCGCAAACCACTGGAATGTCACTGATACCGACACTATCTGCGGACGAATCAATAGCATAGATAAGGTAGCCTTCCCCGCCCGACTCTAAAGCACGACAGGCTTTCAGAGCAGAAACCACAGGCATCGGGGGTCGCGCTCCCTCTCCATAGAAAAACCAACTGTCGCCCTCAACTGGACAAAACTGCACAAACTTCTGATAACAGTCCACAGTAGCTCTAAACACAGTCAGCACATCTATTCCCAGAATGCAATCAAAATCCTCCATCGCAAGAATCATCAAATTAGCAGTTAAAACATTACCCTCAAACTCTAGAGGACAACCCAAAACTAGACGTTTAGCTAGCACCGAATGACCCATCGGTGTGGAAACAGATACCACAACGTCCAAAGAAGTGAAAGGTAACGCATGACGCTTAGCAAATCTCGCCGATATGAATGAATGAGATGTACCAGTATCAATGAGAACGTAAGCAGGTAATCTACATAACTTAAAAATACCTGCGATAACTCTCTCGTTCTCCTCAGCAGCCTGATCCTGGTTAAGAGCAAAGACCTGCCCTTGAGTACGCGGTCGGAGGTTAGAACCCTGAGTAGACTGTCCCTGCTGCGGCCTCTGATGAACTGAAGCCTGAGAACCAGATCCTGATCCTCCGCCCATCTGTGGACAATCTCTCTTCATGTGGCCCATCTCACCGCACTTGTAACAAGCACCCGCAACCCTGCGACAACGCTCCGTCGGGTGATCCTTCCCGCAATGCTGACACGGGCCCTTCTTCTTCCCAAAATGGTGAACTCCTCCAGATCCAGAGGAAGAAGAAGTAGATCCAGCCTTCTTAAATGCTTGGGCGCGGGACCCAAAGAACTAGCAGGACGAGCAGACTGCATGGCTCGACCTCTCAGCAAACTGCCCTCAGCCTGGCGACAACGGTTCACAAGGCCCTCATACGATGTCGGATCATCACAGACAACAACCCGATCAAAAATCATCACGACGGTGTTGACGACGTTCTTGATGCTCTCGGCGACGCTCCCGATCGTCGCGGTCTCCCCAGCGTCCAATGCTGCCATGACTACTAGCATCGTCGTCAAAACCAGACATCTCTAGCTACAAAAGTTACCAGAGATTAAACCCAAAAGGACAGTTCCAAATCCCAAAATCTTAATGCATGCTCTGATACCATAAATGTAGTGACCCGTTCCAGAATCACCTACTAATCAGAACTTAAGCATGCAAAATTAACACTTAAAACTGAATCAGGTAAACAGCGGAAAAACAATAATACAACCCAATCGAATCTGTAAGTACAAAATACTTAAACAACCAGATCGAACTAAATTCCAAGAACAAATACCAACAACTACAGGTCAACCTCTGCCAGCTCCCTGTCCACTCCCTCCTGGACCGTCTAACCTGAGACCTGCCCCATCGAATAGGGTGTCCAAAACAGAGATAAACCGAGGACGTGAGCATAAAACGCTCAGTACCGAAAGCATGAGTATACAAGACTATGACATGCATGTATGCAAAATGTACTGGATACCAGGATCTGGGTATAACGAAATACTGCTCAGACAAATGACGTCAAGGTATGTAGCACTCTGCGCCGTCGCACCAGGAGGTGGCTCCCATACCAAAATAAACCTGTGGATATACCGGTGACCTGACCACCGTCGGCCAACGGGGTCCAACCATCCACAACAAATGAGGGCTGAGCACCCTCTCAACAGGCTATCTCAAAGATAATCAGGCTCAACATGATTATGCAAATGCCGCATAATAAACCATGCATCATATGACAGATAATAATGCAACATATAAACATGCAACACATAGTAAAGCATACTCAATCCTGCTATCTCGGATAGTACTTTCGTACCTCAAACCAGTAGATCCTAGCAATCAGCCCTAGAATCAAGCCTACAATCCAAGTGATACCATATCACTAAACCACATCTAAAAGCCTTAACTAGACTAATAGATACTCCCAAATCTCAAAGGGAACCCAGAACTATACCTGCGTCCGTAGTCAGCCCACTGATGCCGCTAGCCCCCAACTACGAGCACAGCTCCGCTACAAAAACCAGTAGCTCCCCGCTAGTGCCCGAACCTCGGGAAAAGACTAGAAACCCATCCAGAAACGACCTAAAATGCTCTGGAACTCTCGGGAATTGGCGAGTGACAAAGTGAAGCCTCGCCGCTTCTATTTATAGACAACGATCGGAAGATCCGATCCCACTTTCGGAAGATCCGATCCGCGGTGCACTTCGGAACGGATCCGATCCAACTTCGGAAGATCCGAACTCTGCATGTCTGTCACACGTGTCCAGTCCACCCGTGTCTCGGACGATAAGGTTTTTCGAAGACTTTATATGCATGTTACTCAATGAATTGAGCTTGACATGGCTATTACTGTTTTAATTTGTTATATGCTGTTTATCTGACTTGTAGTTGCATGCTTATTTGATTTAATTTAATAGGACTCATGAAATAGCTTGTTTCTATACATGATCTACATGTTTATAATGGGACTTTATTCTCAACCGGCGTATCCGGAGTCTGTCTTGTTCTTGTATGTGTGCTGACCACACGGTTGGGTTGGATCAGGGTCGAGATGACGATGAGAGGAAAACGAGTTAGGGTGGTGATTCCTGGACTTGTCAGCAGACTTGGTTTATTACTTGAATTTAGTAATTGAACCTTAGACTTATGGTTGTACATATTTGTACTTTTCTACTGAACTGTAATTTTTATACAGAGATGTATATTGTTTAGATTCCATTACCTTCCGCAGTTACATGTTAAAACGAAAAATTTTTAGACCCTGTTTTATCTTAATTGATAATTAAATCCCAAGGTTGATTAATAAGACAGATCAGCGTCCGGGTCCCCACAACAGGTGGTATCAGAGCCATAGATCCTCTAGATTGAGATAGTCAGACTTGATAGATCTTTTAGATTGAGATAGAAGAAAATGAGCGGGGTAGATTGAATTTTTTTTTCCTTGCATGTGATTGCTAGCATGAGATTTATTATAATGTGAATTACATTATGGGTGCTAGCATGATTTATTGCTTTCCCTATTACATGTTGTTTGTTATCTGAGTTGATTGCAGCATGTAATGGTTAAGCCTGAATCAGAACCGAGTCTGGATCAGAGGTATATGATCAGAGGAGGGCTGAGACAGACTGTATAGATTGGGTACTAATCTGTTTGATATTCAGATATACCGCCGAGGAGATTTCCAGAAAGGGGTAGAACTTCGTCTGAACAGATGGATGTATCAGAAGCTCAGCTAGAAGAAAAGATGAAAGAGTTTGAGTTATTACAGCCGCCGATTCTGAGTGGTACCGAGACATCTGAAGAATGTCAGAACTGGTTTGATGATATAAAAATCTTGTTCGATTTGCTTGATTGTACAGATGAACAGAGGGTTAAAATGGTGCCTTATAAGTTACGAGAAGCCGCCAGGAGTTGGTGGATTACCAGTAGAAGAATTGGGCACAGAGAGGTACAATGATGTCGGGGGAAATATTCAGAACTGAATTCTATCGAAGATTTTTCTCAGCTTCGTATCGAGAGAACAAGAAATTAGAGTTTGAGAATTTGAGCCAAGGGCAGCTGAATATTGACCAATATATTGCTAAATTCTCTACTCTACTGCATTTTGCTCCTCATTTAGCTGGGAATGATGAAGCTGTAGTGAATCAATTCATCAGAGGGTTGAATTCAGAGGTAGTTGCATTTATGAATTTGCAACGACCTTACCATTTTGCTGATATCTTGAGTAGAGCAAAGAGAGCGGAGATGAGTTTGATTAGACAATTGACCAGGCTGTGTGTGAAGCCACCCCAGACACAGCAGTCCCCTCTTCGAATTGAGCGTGGCAGCACGAGTGGAAAGCAAGAATTGCTGAAAGTTCAAAAGAAGCCATTCAAGAAGTTGGGAAGTGGTTCCTCTAGCTCGAGTGGTTCTAGCCCAAGTTATATTGGAGTGTATTGCAGCACTTGCGGAGGAAGACATCCCACGGAGCTATGCTAGGGAGTTACTGGTAGTTGTCGTATCTGTCGACAGCCGGGGCACTTTGCTAGAGTTTGTCCCCAGAGAGGTCCCCGAAGATTTCAGGGAGCAGGACCATCTGGATATGGTAATTGAAGAACAGCCCCAGGAGACACTGGATGATATAGTGACAGGTACTGTTACTCTATGATTATGTTGCATATGTATTGATGTATACTAATGCATTCATTATGAGAATCTTTAAAAGAATTGCATTGATATATGCTGTACCTGTTGAGTCTGGTCGTACTGTAGTATTGATATCCTTACTTGTTGAGGAGATGTTGTTATCAGAACTTTCTGTAGAATATTGTATACTACAGTAAGATAAGAATGAGATAGAGATAGATTATGATGTACTTGTGTTTTCTGCTTTGGACGCATTATTGATATGTATATGTTGAACAAGTACAGACTTATTGTAGAATTTTTCCAGAAAGGGTAAGATTCAGACCAAAAATGATTGATTAGTGGAGAAACCACGATAAGGATTCTAGATTTAGAATTCCTTTGATATCGGTATTGTATAGGACTCGATTAATACAGAAAGGAGCAGATTGCATCCCTATGTATTCAGTAGACCTACTGAGATCGAGTCTAACATTGACAGATATGTCAATGATGTATGAGTTGGCAGACATTAGCCAGATGAGATTTCAGATTGTGTGTTATATCAGAAAGATAGATTTCAGAAGTGAATTTAGATCAGATACTGATTGTTGTTTTAGAATTTAGTACAAAATGATACTGAATGTATAGAACGATACAGAATGAATTGAAAGATCTGTAGAAGAGTACCAACCAAGAGTTACATCTGATTTAGTTTTTCTCTTTGGTATGTGTTAGTATCTTCAGAGATGTTGATATGAATCTTGACACGAATAAATAGCAAACACGATTAAAAATAAATCGCACCCTCTATTCAATTACGATATTAAGATTCGTGTGTTTTTCCCGATCTTTTGAATCAAGTATTGTGTGATATTCACCTCTAAACTAGCAAGAGTTTAGCAACAAATAAACACGAAGATAAACAATCGAAAACTATACGAACCTTCGAAGAACTTGGCCTACGACAATCCGCACAAGCAACGATCGACAAACGCCACAAAGTTAAAAACTTTGATAAGTTTGATTTGATTTGACAAAGCTTGGCTTTGAAAAGTTGAGAGAAAATTCTCAAAAGTTTTGATAACTCAAAATATTATGTGTATTGTGTGTAATTTTTCGTCCAACATAGTCAATATATCAAAAGATATCAAGAAATCTAGTTTCCTAACAAAATAAAACTCTAAAAAAAGTAATTTTGTCGCGCAGAAAACAATAGGCACGGACCCCGTGCAGACCTCCGTGTCTGGGTCCGTGTACACACTGTAAACTCTTCATTTGGGTTCAAGGGACACGGACCCCGTGCTCACCTCCGTGTACGGGTCCGTGCAGGCACTGTATTCTCCAAATGCATAGGGCACGGACCCCGTGCCTGGGTCCGTCTCCAGGTCCGTGGAGCTACTGTAAAAACCCATCCCAGCTTGTAAAGGACACGGACCCCGTGTGCAGGTCCGTGTACACGTCCGTGTAGCCTCGGGTTTCTCCAACAATGCTTGAATGACATTCTGTTGGCCTCCAAACGTACTCCCATGCATCACGACCTCTTCCGGCTTGCTCATGACTCCTTGTAGCGCCTCCTTGAATCTCTTTAGTCGACCCCTCGTGATTGGTCCCTTCGGCAACTGCAAAGGATCCCATGCTTTCCTTGGGACGTCCACGTTCGCATCATCCTCCCCTTCTTGAAAAGGATTTTTCCTCAAATCTTGCTCGTCACCTACATCAAACAACGACAAGTCACTAACATTAAAAGTAGAGCTAACATTATACTCACCTGGCAAGTCGAGTTTGTAGGCATTGTCATTGATCCTCTCAAGAACTTGGAACGGTCCATCGCCCCTAGGTAATAGCTTTGAGCGTCGCTTCTCCGGAAACCTCTCCTTCCTCAAGTGTAGCCACACCCAATCACCCTTCTCGAATACCACCTTCTTTTTCCCCTTGTTAGCTTGCTTGGCATATTGCTCATTCTTCTTCTCAATGTTGGCTTTGGCCTTTTCATGCAATCCCCTAACAAATTCAGCCTTCTTTTTGCCATCCATGTTTAACCTTTCACTCACAGGTAAAGACATCAAATCCAACGGAGTCAAGGGATTAAAACCGTATACAATTTCAAATGGTGAATAGTTAGTAGTAGAATGCACACAACGATTATAAGCAAACTCAACAAATGGCAAGCAATTCTCCCAATTCTTTAAGTTCTTCTTGAGAATAGCACGTAATAAAGTTCCTAACGTCCTATTAACTACCTCAGTTTGACCATCAGTCTGAGGATGACAGGTCGTAGAAAACAGTAATTTAGTGCCAAGTTTAGCCCACAGTGTTTTCCAGAAATAACTTAGGAATTTAACATCACGGTCCGACACAATTGTCCTAGGCATGCCATGCAGCCTAACGACTTCTCTAAAGAATAGGTCCGCAATGTTAGATGCATCATCCGTCTTGTGACAAGCAATAAAGTGTGCCATTTTTGAAAACCTATCCACAACAACAAATATAGAGTCCCTCCCCTTCTTTGTCCTAGGTAACCCCAAAACAAAGTCCATAGAGATATCAACCCAAGGTTCACTAGGGACGGGAAGTGGTGTATATAATCCATGTGGTAGTATCCTAGACTTAGCTTGTCTACAAGTTACGCACCTCTCACAAATACGCTCAACATCACGTTTCATGTGTGGCCAATAAAAATGTTCATGCAATGCACTTAAAGTTTTAGCCACCCCAAAGTGTCCCATTAGACCACCCCCATGTGCCTCCCTAACAAGTAATTCACGAATCGATGACTTGGGAATGCACAATCTATCCTCTCTAAACAAGAAACCTTTATGCAAGTAGAATTTATCATGTGGACCATGCATAAAAGTTTCAAACACTTCTTAAAATCATCATCTAGCACATACAACTCTTTAACAAGTTCAAACCCCAATATTTTAGATTCCAAAGTAGAGAAAAGTACATACCTCCGTGATAGTGCGTCGGCCACTACATTTTCTCTACCTTGCTTATACTTGATCATGTAGGGGAACGTCTCTATGACCGCCACCCACTTGGCATGCCGCTTGTTCAGCTTTTGTTGACCCTTAAGGTGCTTTAGAGACTCATGATCCGTATGAATCACAAACTCTTTAAGCCTCAAGTAGTGCTGCCACGTCTCAAGAGTCCTCACAAGTGCATAGAACTCCTTGTCATACGTGGGGTAGTTCAGCGCTGCCCCATTGAGCTTCTCACTAAAGTACGCCACCGGCCTTCCTCCTTGCATCAACACTCCACCAATACCTACACCTGAAGCATCACATTCAATTTCAAAGGTGTTCGCAAAATCAGGTAAAACAAGTAAAGGAGCATTAATTAATTTTTTCTTGATAAGGTTAAAGGACTTCTCTTGCTCCTCGCCCCAAGAGAATGGAACATTTTTCTTGATTACCGCCGTCATCGGTGCCGCCAATGTGCTAAAATCCTTGACAAACCTCCTATAGAAGCTTGCAAGACCATGAAAGCTTCGGACTTGACCAATAGTAGTAGGCGTTGGCCAATCTCGAATAGCACTTACCTTGTCTTCATCCACTTGTATCCCTTGTGAACTCACAACGAAACCAAGAAACACAAGTTTGTTTGTACAAAAATCACACTTCTTTAAGTTAGCATACAAATTTTCATCCCTTAATGTGATTAGCACAAGTTTCAAGTGTTTAACATGCTCTTCAAGATTCTTGCTATACACTAGGATATCATCAAAGTAAACCACAACAAATTTACCTATATGTGCACGCAAGACATGATTCATCAACCTCATAAAGGTGCTAGGTGCATTAGTTAAACCAAAAGGCATAACCATCCACTCATACAACCCATATTTAGTTTTGAAAGCAGTTTTTCACTCATCACCTTCTCTCATCCTAATTTGGTGATACCCACTCCTCAAATCAATCTTACTAAAAATGCAAGACCCATGCAATTCATCTAACATATCATCTAGTCTAGGTATGGGATGCCTATACTTAATGGTTATGTTATTGATTGCCCTACAGTCGACACACATACGCCATGAGCCATCTTTCTTAGGGACTAGCAAAACAGGCACCGCACAAGGTGACATGGACTCACGCACATAACCTTTATCTAAAACTCACTTACCTGCCTTTGTAGTTCCTTAGTCTCCTCCGGATTTCTCCTATAAGCTGGACGGTTCGGCAAGGCACTCCCGGGCACCAAATCAATTTGGTGCTCAATTCCCCTCAATGGTGGTAAGCCTTGAGGTAACTCCTCCGAAAATACATCGTCAAATTCCTGCAATAGTGAAACAACAATGCTCGGAAGGGATCCGGCTATATCACTTGTGTTAAGGAGGATCTCCTTGTAAAGAATTAACACAAGTGGTTCATGTGTGTGCAACAAGTGTTTTATCTCACCTTTTTGGGCCATATAAGAATTCTTTTTGGCCTCTTTCCTCTCCTTTTCTTTTCCCTCATTTTCTTTCCTCTCTTTTTTTATTTTTGTGGCTATCTCACTCTTTTGATCACTCTTTTTTTCAGCCACTTCATTTTTGTTTTCAAAGGCCATCTCACTTTTTAGTTCACTCTTTTTTTCGGCCTCATCTCTCTTTTTCTTTTTCAAGTGGTCCTCCAATACTTGCTTTGGGGACAATGGAAGTAAGACAACAGTTTCTTTTTTCACGACAAACGAGTACTTATTTTTGAACCCATCGTGAGTCACTCGCCTATCAAATTGCCATGGCCTCCCCAACAATATATGACAAGCATGCATAGGTACCATGTCACACAAAACCTCATCCACATACTTCCCAATTGAAAAGGACACTAGAACTTGCCTATTCACTCTCACCTCCGCAATAATTCAACCATTGAAGCCTATATGGTTGAGGATGTTTTATTGTAGGCAATCCCAATTTTTCCACCAACTCAACACTAGCCACGTTAGTGCAACTCCCCCCATCTATGATGACATTGCAAACCCTACCATTCACAAAACATCTAGTGTGGAACAAATTCTCCCTTTGGCTAGCTTCCTCATTCTTGACTTGGGCACTCATGATCCGCCTAGTCACTAGCGCTTCTCCTACAACCGCCCCATATCCCTCATCGGGATCCTCCAACTCAGGCATATCATCATCACTACCTTCTCCATCTCCCTCACTTTGAGATTCATACTCACCATAATCATTCAAGATCATCACCCTCTTATTAGGACAATCACTAGAAATATGACCCATCCCTTGACACCTAAAACATCTAACATCTCTAGAGCGATTAGAAGGAGTTTCAGATTTACCTTGGACTCCTTGCTTAGGCGCCTCTTGTTTGGTTTCAAATTTGGGCTTGGCCACCACTTTGTTCTCCTCACGCTTCCCCACATTTGATCTCCAAGAAGATGATGCACCTCCGGTTTGATTGGCGCGGCTAACTCCTCGCCTCTTGAGTTGTTGCTCCACCTTTATGGCCATTTGCACCATCTCGTCTAGATCTAAGTAGTGCCGAAGCTCCACTTGATCTTGGATCTCCCTGTTCAAACCACAAAGAAAACGAGCCATAGTTGCTTCATTATCCTCCTCAGTATTTGCCCTAATCATGAGTACTTCCATCTCCTTATAGTAGTCATCAACACTCTTCAACCCTTGCCTCAAAGTTTGTAACCTCTTAAACATCTCCCTATAGTAATGGTTAGGCACAAACCTCTTCCTCATTACACTCTTCATCTCATCCCAAGATTCAATAGGTCTCTCATTATACTTTCTTTTAGTGGTCACTAATTGATCCCACCAAATGAGAGCATAGTCTAAGAATTCAACAACCGCCAACCTCACCTTCTTTTGTTCGGAGTAGTGGTGACATGCAAATACGAACTCTACCCTCTTTTCCAATTCTAGGTACGCCTCCAGGTCAGATTTCCCATGGAATGAAGGGATTTTCATCTTAATGCTACCCATGTGACCATCTTCCCTAGTCTCCTCATATCTACCCCGCATGGCTTCCCTTCTTCCTCTACCAAATCCCTTATCTCTCCCATTCCTACCCCAATTCTCATTTTGACTCTCATCGCCTCCTCCTAGATCATACTCCTCATCATCTCTACCCAAATCCCTAGGCTTAGGTTTACCCCCACTAACACTAACCTCAAGTTTACCCAACCTCTCATGCAACGAATCCATTTGGGTCGCCATCGCTCTACTAAAATCCCCAAACAACGCATCTAGATGAGCTTTGGACACCCCCGAATTCGAACTATCTCCTACCTCCCTCTCCATTTAATTTCAAATTTGTACCTGCAAGAAAAGGTTAGTAGAAATAAAATAATCCTCACCCAAATGCTCACGGTCACTCCAAAGAAATTCACTCGTCTCTCCTCTCTTATTTTTTTTGCTCACAACAAATACTCACTAGTCACTCCAAAGAAATAACAATCACACTCAAATGTTTCCACTCGAATTTGATAGTACTCTCAAAAGTGTGCTCAAGCTTTGTATTTGGGATATCAAACAATCAAGGTTCAAACTTGTGAACAAATGCGTACCGACTCACTTGGACTGTGTAGACAAGCAATTCGAATATAAATATATATTTATTTATTTTATTTTTTTTTGACTGTGTGAGACAATTGAATATGACTCTATGAAGACAATAGAACAATATATCAAAAAGAAATAATGGTGAATTTTCTGAATTTTTGTACTCGATTTTTTTTATT